>NC_057796.1:161373396-161375615 GCF_018294505.1 Triticum aestivum | reverse complement strand
TGAAATTCATGAAACTTGGCATGCTATCATGGAGCGGCATCAACATGCCGTGGTAAATTTTTTGTCCCATTTCGGGCAGGTTTGGGTATAAGCTTCTCACAAACCAGAGCTTCTCACAACAAGCGTGATGGTTTCGGTAGGGAACGTGCCGCCTTTAGGGACAAAACGATGTCCGTTGCCTCTTATTACTTTCTGAATTTTTCGAGTGTCAACATAGAACAACAGGAGCGTTGTGTTCAATATTGGAATTTTTCGGGGTTCGTTTGGACATTTTTATACATTAACTGGGTTTTCCAGGCATTTTATGCGCATAATTCAAATTTGAACTACATGCACATTCTCCTGTGCATATAAACTGGTTGAAAAATCAAATATGTGTCCTTGGTTGCATGCTTAGGTCCCATGCAAGAAATGGGAATGAATTTCACACACCCTGCCACCGTCACTCGGCCGCAAACATTGAGATGCCTGGGTTTTCAATTCTAGTAAATCCAAAACTCGTCTAAAATTGAGTGTCAACATAGAACAAGAGGAGTGTTGTGTTCAATTTTGGAATTTTTCGTTGTTCGTTTGGACATTTTTATACATTAACTTGGTTTTCTAGGCATTTTATGCGCATAATTCAAATTTGAACTACATGCACATTCTGAAGTGCATATAAACTGGTTGAAAAATCAAATATGTGTCCTTGGTTGCATGCTTAGGTCCTATGCAAGAAATGGGAATGAATTTCACACACCCTGCCACTGTCACTCGGCCGCAAACATTGAGATACCTGGTTTTTAAATTCTAGTAGATGCAAAACTCGTCTGGAATTCATGAAACTTGGCATGCTATCATGGAGCGGCATCCACATGCAGTGGTAAATTTTTTGTCCCATTTGGGGCAGGTTTCGGTATAAGCTCCTCACAAAAAGGGTGATGGTTTCGGTAGGGAACGTGCCACCTTTACGGCCGAAACTATATCCGCTGCCTCTTATTGCTTTCAAAAAATTTCGAGTGTCAACATAGAACAACATGAGTGTTGTGTTCATTATTGGAATTTTTCAGCGTTCGTTTGGACATTTTTATACATTAATTGGGTTTTCCAGGCATTTTATGCGCATAATTCAAATTTGAACTACATGCACATTCTCCTCTGCATATAAACTGGTTGAAAAATCAAATATGTGTCCTTGGATGCATGCTTAGGTCCGATACAAGAAATGGGAATGAATTTCACACACCCTGCCACCGTCACTCGGCCGCAAACATTGAGATCCCTGGTTTTTAAATTCTAGTAAATCCAAAACTCGTCTAAAATTCTTGAAACTTGGCATGCTATCATGGAGCGACATCAACATGCCGTGGTAAATCTTTTGTCCCATTTGGGCAGCTTTGTGTATAAGCTTCTCAGAAACCAGAGCTTCTCACAACAAGCGTGATGGTTTCGTTAGGGAACGTGCCACCTTTGGGGACGAAACGTTATCCGTTGCCTCTTATTGCTTTCTAAATGTTTCGAGTGTCAACATAGAACAACAGGAGTGTTGTGTTCAATTTTGGAATTTTTCGGGGTTCGTTTGGACATTTTTATACATTAACTGGGTTTACCGGGCATTTTATGCGCATAATTAAAGTTTGAACTACATGCACATTCTCCTGTGCATATAAAATGGTTGAAAAATCAAATATGTGTCCTTGGTTGCATGCTTAGGTCCCATGCAAGAAATGGGAATGAATTTCACACACCCTGCCACCGTCACTCGGCCGGAAACATATAGATACTTGGTTTTTAAATTCTAGTAAATCCAAAACTCGTCTGAAATTCATGAAACTTGGCATGCTATCATGGAGCGGCATCAACATGCCGTGGTAAATTTTTTGTCCCATTTCGGGCAGGTTTGGGTATAAGCTTCTGACAAACCAGAGCTTCTCACAACAAGCGTGATGGTTTCGGTAGGGAACGTGCCGCCTTTAGGGACAAAACGATGTCCGTTGCCTCTTATTACTTTCTGAATTTTTCGAGTGTCAACATAGAACAACAGGAGCGTTGTGTTCAATATTGGAATTTTTCGGGGTTCGTTTGGACATTTTTATACATTAACTGGGTTTTCCAGGCATTTTATGCGCATAATTCAAATTTGAACTACATGCACATTCTCCTGTGCATATAAACTGGTTGAAAAATCAAATATGTGTCCTTGGTTGCATGCTTAGGTCCCATGCAAGAAATGGGAATGA
>NC_057796.1:161372171-161373386 GCF_018294505.1 Triticum aestivum | reverse complement strand
CACCGTCACTCGGCCACAAACATTGAGATACTTGGTTTTTAAATTCTAGTAAATCCAAAACTCGTCTGAAATTCATGAAACTTGGCATGCTATCATGGAGCGGCATCAACATGCCGTTGTAAATTTTTTGTCCCATTTCGGGCAGGTTTGGGTATAAGCTTCTCACAAACCAGAGCTTCTCACAACAAGCGTGATGATTTCGGTAGGGAACGTGCCGCCTTTAGGGACAAAATGATATCCGTTGCCTCTTATTACTTTCTGAATTTTTCGAGTGTCAACATAGAACAACAGGAGCGTTGTGTTCAATATTGGAATTTTTCGGGGTTCGTCTGGACATTTTTATACATTAACTGGTTTTTCCAGGCATTTTATGTGCATAATTCAAAATTGAACTACATGCACACTCTCCTGTGCATATAAACTGGTTGAAAAATCAAATATGTGTCCTTGGTTGCATGCTTAGGTCCCATGCAAGAAATGGGAATGAATTTCACACACCCTGCCACCGTCACTCGGCCGCAAACATTGAGGTGCCTGGGTTTTAAATTCTAGTAAATCCAAAACTCGTCTGAAATTGATGAAACTTGGCAGGCTATCATGGAGCGGCATCAACATGCCGTGGTAAATTTTTTGTCCCATTTCGGGCAGGTTTGGGTATAAGCTTCACACAAACCAGAGCTTCTCACAACAAGCGTGATGATTTCGGTAGGGAACGTGCCGCCTTTAGGGACAAAACGATATCCGTTGCCTCTTATTACTTTCTGAATTTTTCGAGTGTCAACATAGAACAACAGGAGTGTTGTGCTCAATATTGGAATTTTTCGGGGTTCGTTTGGACATTTTTATACATTAACTGGGTTTTCCATTAATTTTATGCGCATAATTCAAATTTGAACTACATGCACATTCTCTTGTGCGTATAAAATGGTTGAAAAATCAAATATGTGTCCTTGGTTGCATGCTTAGGTCCCATGCAAGAAATGGGAATGAATTTCACACACACTGCCACCGTCACTGGGCCGCAAAACATTGAGATTACTGGGTTTTAAATTCTATTAAATCCAAAACTCGTCTGAAATTGATGAAACTTGGCAGGCTATCATGGAGCGGCATCAACATGCCGTGGTAAATCTTTTGTCCCATTTGGGCAGCTTTGTGTATAAGCTTCTCAGAAACCAGAGCTTCTCACAACAAGCGTGATGGTTTCGTTAGGGA
>NC_057796.1:161369119-161369798 GCF_018294505.1 Triticum aestivum | reverse complement strand
GTAAATTTTTTGTCCCATTTCGGGCAGGTTTGGGTATAAGCTTCTCACAAACCAGAGCTTCTCACAACAAGCGTGATGATTTCGGTAGGGAACGTGCCGCCTTTAGGGACAAAACGATATCCGTTGCCTCTTATTACTTTCTGAATTTTTCGAGTGTCAACATAGAACAACAGGAGCGTTGTGTTCAATATTGGAATTTTTCGGGGTTCGTTTGGACATTTTTATACATTAACTGGGTTTTCCAGGCATTTTATGTGCATAATTCAAATTTGAACTACATGCACATTCTCCTGTGCATATAAACTGGTTGAAAAATCAAATATGTGTCCTTGGTTGCATGCTTAGGTCCCATGCAAGAAATGGGAATGAATTTCACACACCCTGCCACCGTCACTCGGCTGCAAACATTGAGATGCCTGGGTTTTAAATTCTAGTAAGTCCAAAACTCGTCTGAAATTGATGAAACTTGGCAGGCTATCATGGAGCGGCATCAACATGCCGTGGTAAATTTTTTGTCCCATTTCGGGCAGGTTTGGGTATAAGCTTCTCACAAACCAGAGCTTCTCACAACAAGCGTGATGATTTCGGTAGGGAACGTGCCGCCTTTAGGGACAAAACGATATCCGTTGCCTCTTATTACTTTCTGAATTTTTCGAGTGTCAACATAGAACAACAGGAG
>NC_057796.1:161367043-161368510 GCF_018294505.1 Triticum aestivum | reverse complement strand
TGGGTTTTCCAGGCATTTTATGCGCATAATTCAAATTTGAACTACATGCACATTCTCCTCTGCATATAAACTGGTTGAAAAATCAAATATGTGTCCTTGGATGCATGCTTAGGTCCGATACAAGAAATGGGAATGAATTTCACACACCCTGCCACCGTCACTCGGCCGCAAACATTGAGATCCCTGGTTTTTAAATTCTAGTAAATCCAAAACTCGTCTAAAATTCTTGAAACTTGGCATGCTATCATGGAGCGACATCAACATGCCGTGGTAAATCTTTTGTCCCATTTGGGCAGCTTTGTGTATAAGCTTCTCAGAAACCAGAGCTTCTCACAACAAGCGTGATGGTTTCGTTAGGGAACGTGCCACCTTTGGGGACGAAACGTTATCCGTTGCCTCTTATTGCTTTCTAAATGTTTCGAGTGTCAACATAGAACAACAGGAGTGTTGTGTTCAATTTTGGAATTTTTCGGGGTTCGTTTGGACATTTTTATACATTAACTGGGTTTACCGGGCATTTTATGCGCATAATTAAAGTTTGAACTACATGCACATTCTCCTGTGCATATAAAATGGTTGAAAAATCAAATATGTGTCCTTGGTTGCATGCTTAGGTCCCATGCAAGAAATGGGAATGAATTTCACACACCCTGCCACCGTCACTCGGCCGGAAACATATAGATACTTGGTTTTTAAATTCTAGTAAATCCAAAACTCGTCTGAAATTCATGAAACTTGGCATGCTATCATGGAGCGGCATCAACATGCCGTGGTAAATTTTTTGTCCCATTTCGGGCAGGTTTGGGTATAAGCTTCTGACAAACCAGAGCTTCTCACAACAAGCGTGATGGTTTCGGTAGGGAACGTGCCGCCTTTAGGGACAAAACGATGTCCGTTGCCTCTTATTACTTTCTGAATTTTTCGAGTGTCAACATAGAACAACAGGAGCGTTGTGTTCAATATTGGAATTTTTCGGGGTTCGTTTGGACATTTTTATACATTAACTGGGTTTTCCAGGCATTTTATGCGCATAATTCAAATTTGAACTACATGCACATTCTCCTGTGCATATAAACTGGTTGAAAAATCAAATATGTGTCCTTGGTTGCATGCTTAGGTCCCATGCAAGAAATGGGAATGACTTTCACACACCCTGCCACCGTCACTCGGCCGCAAACATTGAGATGCCTGGGTTTTCAATTCTAGTAAATCCAAAACTCGTCTGAAATTGAGTGTCAACATAGAACAAGAGGAGTGTTGTGTTCAATTTTGGAATTTTTCGTTGTTCGTTTGGACATTTTTATACATTAACTTGGTTTTCTAGGCATTTTATGCGCATAATTCAAATTTGAACTACATGCACATTCTGAAGTGCATATAAACTGGTTGAAAAATCAAATATGTGTCCTTGGTTGCATGCTTAGGTCCTATGCAAGAAATGGGAATGAATTTCACACACCCTGCCAC
>NC_057796.1:161364688-161366675 GCF_018294505.1 Triticum aestivum | reverse complement strand
GTAAATTTTTTGTCCCATTTCGGGCAGGTTTGGGTATAAGCTTCTCACAAACCAGAGCTTCTCACAACAAGCGTGATGATTTCGGTAGGGAACGTGCCGCCTTTAGGGACAAAACGATATCCGTTGCCTCTTATTACTTTCTGAATTTTTCGAGTGTCAACATAGAACAACAGGAGCGTTGTGTTCAATATTGGAATTTTTCGGGGTTCGTTTGGACATTTTTATACATTAACTGGGTTTTCCAGGCATTTTATGTGCATAATTCAAATTTGAACTACATGCACATTCTCCTGTGCATATAAACTGGTTGAAAAATCAAATATGTGTCCTTGGTTGCATGCTTAGGTCCCATGCAAGAAATGGGAATGAATTTCACACACCCTGCCACCGTCACTCGGCTGCAAACATTGAGATGCCTGGGTTTTAAATTCTAGTAAGTCCAAAACTCGTCTGAAATTGATGAAACTTGGCAGGCTATCATGGAGCGGCATCAACATGCCGTGGTAAATTTTTTGTCCCATTTCGGGCAGGTTTGGGTATAAGCTTCTCACAAACCAGAGCTTCTCACAACAAGCGTGATGATTTCGGTAGGGAACGTGCCGCCTTTAGGGACAAAACGATATCCGTTGCCTCTTATTACTTTCTGAATTTTTCGAGTGTCAACATAGAACAACAGGAGTGTTGTGTTGAATATTGGAATTTTTCGCGGTTCGTTTGGACATTTTTATACATTAACTGGGTTTTCCAGGCATTTTATGCGCAAAATTCAAATTTGAACTACATGCACATTCTCCTGTGCATATAAAATGGTTGAAAAATCAAATATGTGTCCTTGGTTGCATGCTTAGGTCCCATGCAAGAAATGGGAATGAATTTCACACACCCTGCCACCGTCACTCGGCCGCAAAACATTGAGATTCCTGGGTTTTAAATTCTAGTAAATCCAAAACTCGTCTGAAATTCATGAAACTTGGCATGCTATCATGGACCGACATCAACATGCCGTGGTAATTTTTTTGTCCCATTTGGGGCAGGTTTGGGTATAAGCTTCTCACAAACAAGAGCTTCTCACAACAAGCGTGATGGTTTCGGTAGGGAACGTGGCACGTTTGGGGACGAAACGCCTCTTTTTGCTTTCAAAAATTTTCGAGTGTCAACATAGAACAACAGGAGTGTTGTATTCAAATTTGGAATTTTTCGGGGTTCAACTACATGCACATTCTCCAGTGCATATAAACTGGTTGAAAAATCAAATATGTGCCCTTGGTTGCATGCTTAGGTCCCATGCAAGAAATGGGAATGAATTTCACACACCCTGCCACCGTCACTCGGCCGGAAACATATAGATACTTGGTTTTTAAATTCTAGTAAATCCAAAACTCGTTTGAAATTCATGAAACTTGGCATGCTATCATGGAGCGGCATCAACATGCCGTGGTAAATTTTTTGTCCCATTTCGGGCAGGTTTGGGTATAAGCTTCTCACAAACCAGAGCTTCTCACAACAAGCGTGATGGTTTCGGTAGGGAACGTGCCGCCTTTAGGGACAAAACGATGTCCGTTGCCTCTTATTACTTTCTGAATTTTTCGAGTGTCAACATAGAACAACAGGAGCGTTGTGTTCAATATTGGAATTTTTCGGGGTTCGTTTGGACATTTTTATACATTAACTGGGTTTTCCAGGCATTTTATGCGCATAATTCAAATTTGAACTACATGCACATTCTCCTGTGCATATAAACTGGTTGAAAAATCAAATATGTGTCCTTGGTTGCATGCTTAGGTCCCATGCAAGAAATGGGAATGAATTTCACACACCCTGCCACCGTCACTCGGCCGCAAACATTGAGATGCCTGGGTTTTCAATTCTAGTAAATCCAAAACTCGTCTAAAATTGAGTGTCAACATAGAACAAGAGGAGTGTTGTGTTCAATTTTGGAATTTTTCGTTGTTCGTTTGGACATTTTTATACATTAACTTGGTTTTCT
>NC_057796.1:161361953-161364540 GCF_018294505.1 Triticum aestivum | reverse complement strand
GTGCCACCTTTGGGGACGAAACGTTATCCGTTGCCTCTTATTGCTTTCTAAATGTTTCGAGTGTCAACATAGAACAACAGGAGTGTTGTGTTCAATTTTGGAATTTTTCGGGGTTCGTTTGGACATTTTTATACATTAACTGGGTTTACCGGGCATTTTATGCGCATAATTAAAGTTTGAACTACATGCACATTCTCCTGTGCATATAAAATGGTTGAAAAATAAAATATGTGTCCTTGGTTGCATGCTTAGGTCCCATGCAAGAAATGGGATTGAATTTCACACACCCTGCCACCGTCACTCGGCCACAAACATTGAGATACTTGGTTTTTAAATTCGATTAAATCCAAAACTCGTCTGAAATTCATGAAACTTGGCATGCTATCATGGAGCGGCCTCAAGATGCCGTGGTAAATTTTTGTCCCATTTCGGGCAGGTTTGGGTATAAGCTTCTCACAAACCAGAGCTTCTCACAACAAGCGTGATGGTTTCGGTAGGGAACGTGCCGCCTTTAGGGACAAAACGATATCCGTTGCCTCTTATTACTTTCTGAATTTTTCGAGTGTCAACATAGAACAACAGGAGTATTGTGTTCAATATTGGAATTTTTCGGGGTTCGTTTGGACATTTTTATACATTAACTGGGTTTTCCAGGCATTTTATGCGCATAATTCAAATTTGAACTACATGCACATTCTCCTGTGCATATAAACTGGTTGAAAAATCAAATATGTGTCCTTGGTTGCATGCTTAGGTCCCATGGAAGAAATGGGAATGAATTTCACACACCCTGCCACCGTCACTCGGCCGCAAACATTGAGATGCCTGGGTTTTAAATTCTAGTAAATCCAAAACTCGTCTGAAATTGATGAAACTTGGCAGGCTATCATGGAGCGGCATCAACATGCCGTGGGAAATTTTCTGTCCCATTTCGGGCAGGTTTGGGTATAAGCTTCTCACAAACCAGAGCTTCTCACAACAAGCGTGATGATTTCGGTAGGGAACGTGCCGCCTTTAGGGACAAAACGATATCCGTTGCCTCTTATTACTTTCTGAATTTTTCGAGTGTCAACATAGAACAACAGGAGTGTTGTGTTCAAATTTGGAATTTTTCGGGGTTCGTTTGGACATTTTTATACATTAACTGGGTTTTCCAGGCATTTTATGCACATAATTCAAATTTGAACTACATGCACATTCTCCTGTGCATATAAAATGGTTGAAAAATCAAATATGTGTCCTTGGTTGCATGCTTAGGTCCCATGCAAGAAATGGGAATGAATTTCACACACCCTGCCACCGTCACTCGGCCGCAAAACATTGAGATTCCTGGGTTTTAAATTCTAGTAAATCCAAAACTCATCTGAAATTCATGAAACTTGGCATGCTATCATGGAGCGACATCAATATGCCGTGGTAATTTTTTGTCCCATTTGGGGCAGGTTTGGATATAAGCTTCTCACAAACTAGAGCTTCTCACAACAAGCGTGATGGTTTCGGTAGGGAACATGGCTCGTTTGGGGACGAAACGCCTCTTTTTGCTTTCAAAAATTTTCAAGTGTCAACATAGAACAACAGGAGTGTTGTATTCAAATTGGGAATTTTTTGGGGTTCGTTTGGACATTTTTATACATTAACTGGGTTTTCCAGGCATTTTATGCGCATAATTCAAAATTGAACTACATGCACATTCTCCAGTGCATATAAAATGGTTGAAAAATCAAATATGTGTCCTTGGTTGCATGCTTAGGTCCCATGCAAGAAATGGGAATGAATTTCACACACCCTGCCACCGTCACTCGGCCACAAACATTGAGATACTTGGTTTTTAAATTCTAGTAAATCCAAAACTCGTCTGAAATTCATGAAACTTGGCATGCTATCATGGAGCGGCATCAACATGCCGTTGTAAATTTTTTGTCCCATTTCGGGCAGGTTTGGGTATAAGCTTCTCACAAACCAGAGCTTCTCACAACAAGCGTGATGATTTCGGTAGGGAACGTGCCGCCTTTAGGGACAAAACGATATCCGTTGCCTCTTATTACTTTCTGAATTTTTCGAGTGTCAACATAGAACAACAGGAGCGTTGTGTTCAATATTGGAATTTTTCGGGGTTCGTTTGGACATTTTTATACATTAACTGGGTTTTCCAGGCATTTTATGTGCATAATTCAAATTTGAACTACATGCACATTCTCCTGTGCATATAAACTGGTTGAAAAATCAAATATGTGTCCTTGGTTGCATGCTTAGGTCCCATGCAAGAAATGGGAATGAATTTCACACACCCTGCCACCGTCACTCGGCTGCAAACATTGAGATGCCTGGGTTTTAAATTCTAGTAAGTCCAAAACTCGTCTGAAATTGATGAAACTTGGCAGGCTATCATGGAGCGGCATCAACATGCCGTGGTAAATTTTTTGTCCCATTTCGGGCAGGTTTGGGTATAAGCTTCTCACAAACCAGAGCTTCTCACAACAAGCGTGATGATTTCGGTAGGGAACGTGCCGCCTTTAGGGACAAAACGATATCCGTTGCCTCTTATTACTTTCTGAATTTTTCGAGTGTCAACATAGAACAACAGGAG
>NC_057796.1:161358567-161360343 GCF_018294505.1 Triticum aestivum | reverse complement strand
CACTCGGCCGCAAACATTGAGATGCCTGGGTTTTCAATTCTAGTAAATCCAAAACTCGTCTAAAATTGAGTGTCAACATAGAACAAGAGGAGTGTTGTGTTCAATTTTGGAATTTTTCGTTGTTCGTTTGGACATTTTTATACATTAACTTGGTTTTCTAGGCATTTTATGCGCATAATTCAAATTTGAACTACATGCACATTCTGAAGTGCATATAAACTGGTTGAAAAATCAAATATGTGTCCTTGGTTGCATGCTTAGGTCCTATGCAAGAAATGGGAATGAATTTCACACACCCTGCCACTGTCACTCGGCCGCAAACATTGAGATACCTGGTTTTTAAATTCTAGTAGATGCAAAACTCGTCTGGAATTCATGAAACTTGGCATGCTATCATGGAGCGGCATCCACATGCAGTGGTAAATTTTTTGTCCCATTTGGGGCAGGTTTCGGTATAAGCTCCTCACAAAAAGCGTGATGGTTTCGGTAGGGAACGTGCCACCTTTACGGCCGAAAATATATCCGCTGCCTCTTATTGCTTTCAAAAAATTTCGAGTGTCAACATAGAACAACATGAGTGTTGTGTTCATTATTGGAATTTTTCAGCGTTCGTTTGGACATTTTTATACATTAACTGGGTTTTCCAGGCATTTTATGCGCATAATTCAAATTTGAACTACATGCACATTCTCCTCTGCATATAAACTGGTTGAAAAATCAAATATGTGTCCTTGGATGCATGCTTAGGTCCGATACAAGAAATGGGAATGAATTTCACACACCCTGCCACCGTCACTCGGCCGCAAACATTGAGATCCCTGGTTTTTAAATTCTAGTAAATCCAAAACTCGTCTAAAATTCTTGAAACTTGGCATGCTATCATGGAGCGACATCAACATGCCGTGGTAAATCTTTTGTCCCATTTGGGCAGCTTTGTGTATAAGCTTCTCAGAAACCAGAGCTTCTCACAACAAGCGTGATGGTTTCGTTAGGGAACGTGCCACCTTTGGGGACGAAACGTTATCCGTTGCCTCTTATTGCTTTCTAAATGTTTCGAGTGTCAACATAGAACAACAGGAGTGTTGTGTTCAATTTTGGAATTTTTCGGGGTTCGTTTGGACATTTTTATACATTAACTGGGTTTACCGGGCATTTTATGCGCATAATTAAAGTTTGAACTACATGCACATTCTCCTGTGCATATAAAATGGTTGAAAAATCAAATATGTGTCCTTGGTTGCATGCTTAGGTCCCATGCAAGAAATGGGAATGAATTTCACACACCCTGCCACCGTCACTCGGCCGGAAACATATAGATACTTGGTTTTTAAATTCTAGTAAATCCAAAACTCGTCTGAAATTCATGAAACTTGGCATGCTATCATGGAGCGGCATCAACATGCCGTGGTAAATTTTTTGTCCCATTTCGGGCAGGTTTGGGTATAAGCTTCTGACAAACCAGAGCTTCTCACAACAAGCGTGATGGTTTCGGTAGGGAACGTGCCGCCTTTAGGGACAAAACGATGTCCGTTGCCTCTTATTACTTTCTGAATTTTTCGAGTGTCAACATAGAACAACAGGAGCGTTGTGTTCAATATTGGAATTTTTCGGGGTTCGTTTGGACATTTTTATACATTAACTGGGTTTTCCAGGCATTTTATGCGCATAATTCAAATTTGAACTACATGCACATTCTCCTGTGCATATAAACTGGTTGAAAAATCAAATATGTGTCCTTGGTTGCATGCTTAGGTCCCATGCAAGAAATGGGAATGA
>NC_057796.1:161339897-161358557 GCF_018294505.1 Triticum aestivum | reverse complement strand
AAATTGAGTGTCAACATAGAACAAGAGGAGTGTTGTGTTCAATTTTGGAATTTTTCGTTGTTCGTTTGGACATTTTTATACATTAACTTGGTTTTCTAGGCATTTTATGCGCATAATTCAAATTTGAACTACATGCACATTCTGAAGTGCATATAAACTGGTTGAAAAATCAAATATGTGTCCTTGGTTGCATGCTTAGGTCCTATGCAAGAAATGGGAATGAATTTCACACACCCTGCCACTGTCACTCGGCCGCAAACATTGAGATACCTGGTTTTTAAATTCTAGTAGATGCAAAACTCGTCTGGAATTCATGAAACTTGGCATGCTATCATGGAGCGGCATCCACATGCAGTGGTAAATTTTTTGTCCCATTTGGGGCAGGTTTGGGTATAAGCTTCTCACAAACCAGAGCTCCTCACAACAAGCGTGATGGTTTCGGTAGGGAACGAGCCACCTTTACGGCTGAAACTATATCCGTTGCCTCTTATTGCTTTCAAAAAATTTCGAGTGTCAACATAGAACAACAGGAGTGTTGTGTTCATTATTGGAATTTTTCAGCGTTCGTTTGGACATTTTTATACATTAACTGGGTTTTCCAGGCATTTTATGCGCATAATTCAAATTTGAACTACATGCACATTCTCCTCTGCATATAAACTGGTTGAAAAATCAAATATGTGTCCTTGGTTGCATGCTTAGGTCCCATGCAAGAAATGGGAATGAATTTCACACACCCTGCCACCGTCACTCGGCCGCAAACATTGAGATCCCTGGTTTTTAAATTCTAGTAAATCCAAAACTCGTCTAAAATTCTTGAAACTTGGCATGCTATCATGGAGCGGCATCAACATGCCGTGGTAAATCTTTTGTCCCATTTGGGCAGGTTTGTGTATAAGCTTCTCAGAAACCAGAGCTTCTCACAACAAGCGTGATGGTTTCGTTAGGGAACGTGCCACCTTTGGGGACGAAACGTTATCCGTTGCCTCTTATTGCTTTCTAAATGTTTCGAGTGTCAACATAGAACAACAGGAGTGTTGTGTTCAATTTTGGAATTTTTGGGGTTCGTTTGGACATTTTTATACATTAACTGGGTTTACCAGGCATTTTATGCGCATAATTAAAGTTTGAAGTACGTGAACATTCTCCTATGCATATAAACTGGTTGAAAAATCAAATATGTGTCCTTGGTTGCATGCTTAGGTCCCGTGCAAGAAATGGGAATGAATTTCACACACCCTCCCACCGTCACTCGGCCGCAAACATTGAGCTACCTGGTTTTTGAATTCTAGTAAATCCAAAACTCGCCTAAAATTCATGAAACTTGGCATGCTATCATGGAGCGGCATCAACATGCCGTGGTAAATATTTTGTCCCATTTGGGGCAGGTTTGGCTATAAGCTTCTCACAAACCAGAGCTTGTCACAACAAGCGTGATGGTTTCGGTAGGGAACGTGCCACCTTTAGGGACAAAACGATATCCGTTGCCTCTTATTTCTTTCAAAAAAATTAGAGTGTCAACATAGAACAACAGGAGTGTTGTGTTCAATTTTGGAATTTTTCGGGGTTCGTTTGGACATTTTTATACATTAACTTGGTTTTCTAGGCATTTTATGCGCAAAATTCAAATTTGAACTACATGCACATTCGGAAGTGCATATAAACTGGTTGAAAAATCAAATATGTGTCCTTGGTTGCATGCTTAGGTCCTATGCAAGAATTGGGAATGAATTTCACACACCCTGCCACTGTCACTCGGCCGCAAACATTGAGATACCTGGTTTTTAAATTCTAGTAGATGCAAAACTCGTCTGGAATTCATGAAACTTGGCATGCTATCATGGAGCGGCATCCACATGCAGTGGTAAATTTTTTGTCCCATTTGGGGCAGGTTTGGGTATAAGCTTCTCACAAACCAGAGCTCCTCACAACAAGCGTGATGGTTTCGGTAGGGAACGTGCCACCTTTACGGCCGAAACTATATCCGTTGCCTCTTATTGCTTTCAAAAAATTTCGAGTGTCAACATAGAACAACAGGAGTGTTGTGTTCAATATTGGAATTTTTCAGCGTTCGTTTGGACATTTCTATACATTAACTGGGTTTTCCAGGCATTTTATGCGCATAATTCAAATTTGAACTACATGCACATTCTCTAGTGCATATAAACTGGTTGAAAAATCAAATATGTGTCCTTGGTTGCATGCTTAGGTCCCATGCAAGAAATGGGAATGAATTTCACACACCCTGCCACCGTCACTTGGCCGTAAACATTGAGATTCCTGGGTTTGAAATGCTAGTAAATCCAAAACTCGTCTGAAATTCATGAAACTTGGCATGCTATCATGGAGCGGCATCAACATGCCGTGGTAAATTTTTTGTCCCATTTGGGGCAGGTCTGGGTATTAGCTTCTCACAAACCAGAGCTTGTCACAACAAGTGTGATAGTTTCGGTAGGGAACGTGCCACCTTTAGGGACGAAACAATATCCGTTGCCTCTTATTTCTTTCAAAAAAAATCAGAGTGTCAACATAGAACAACAGGAGTGTTGTGTTCAATTTTGGAATTTTTTGTCCCATTTGAGGCAGGTTTGGGTATAAGCTTCTCACAAACCAGAGCTTCTCACAACAAGCGTGATGGTTTCGGTAGGGAATGTGCCGCCTTTAGGGACAAAATGATAGCCGTCGCCACTTATTACTTTCTGAATTTTTCGAGTGTCAACATAGAACAACAGGAGTTTTGTGTTCAATATTGGAATTTTTCGGGGTGCATTTGGAAATTTTTATACATTAACTGGGTTTTCCAGGCATTTTATGCGCATAATTCAAATTTGAACTACACGCACATTCTCCAGTGCATATAAAATGGTTGAAAAATCCAATATATGTCCTTGGTTGCATGCTTAGGTCCCATGCAAGAAATGGGAATGAATTTCACACACCCTGCCACCGTCACTCGGCCGCAAACATTGAGATACTTGGTTTTTAAATTCTAGTAAATCCAAAACTCGTCTGAAATTCATGAAACTTGGCATGCTATCATGGAGCGGCATCAACATGCCGTGGTAAAAAATTTGTCCCATTTGGGGCAGGTTTGGGTATAAGCTTCTCACAAACCAGAGCTTGTCACAACAAGCGTGATGGTTTCGGTAGGGAATGTGCCACCTTTAGGGACGAAACGATATTCGTTGCCTCTTATTTCATTCAAAAAATTAGAGTGTCAACATAGAACAACAGGAGTGTTGTTCAATTTTGGAATTTTTTGGGGTTCACTTGGACATTTTTATACATTAACTTTGTTTTCCAGGCATTTTATGCGCATAGTTCAAATTTGAACTACATGCACATTCTCAAGTGCATATAAACTGGTTGAAAAATCAAATATGTGTCCTGGGTTGCATGCTTAGGTCCCATGCAAGAAATGGGAATGAATTTCACACACCCTGCCACCGTCACTCGGCCGCAAACATTGAGATACCTGGTTTTTTAATTCTAGTAGATGCAAAACTCGTCTGGAATTCATGAAACTTGGCATGCTATTATGGAGCCGCATCCACATGCAGTGGTAAATTTTTTGTCCCATTTGGGGCAGGTCTGGGTATAAGCTTCTCACAAACTAGAGCTTCTCACAACAAGCGTGATGCTTTCGGTAGGGAACGTGCCACCTTTACGGCCGAAACTATATATGTTGCCTCTTATTGCATTCAAAAAATTTCGAGTGTCAACATAGAACAACAGGAGTGTTGTGTTCAATATTAGAATTTTTTAGCGTTCGTTTGGACATTTTTATACATTAACTGGGTTTTCCAGTCATTTTATGCGCATAATTCAAATTTGAACTACACGCACATTCTCCAGTGCATATAAACTGGTTGAAAAATCAAATATGTGTCCTTGGTTGCATGGTTAGGTCCCATGCAAGAAATGGGAATGAATTTCACACACCCTGCCACCGTCACTCGGCCGCAAACATTGAGATACTTGGTTTTTAAATTCTAGTAAATCCAAAACTCGTCTGAAATTCATGAAACTTGGCATTCTATCATGGAGCGGCATCAACATGCCATGGTAAATTTTTTGTCCCATTTCGTGCAGGTTTGGGTATAAACTTCTCACAAACCAGAGCTTCTCACAACAAGCTTGATGGTTTCGGTAGGGAACGTGCCGCCTTTAGGGACAAAACGATATCCGTTGCCTCTTATTACTTTCTGAATTTTTCGAGTGTCAACATAGAACAACAAGAGTGTTGTGTTCAATTTTGGAATTTTCGGGGTTCGTTTGGACATTTTTATACATTAACTGGGTTTTCCAGGCATTTTATGCGCATAATTCAAATTTGAACTACATGAAACTTCTCCTGTGCATATAAACTGGTTGAAAAATCAAATATGTGTCCTTGGTTGCATGCTTAGGTCCCGTGCAAGAAATGGGAATGAATTTCACACACCCTGCCACCGTCACTCGGCCGCAAACATTGAGATACCTGGTTTTTGAATTCTAGTAAATCCAAAACTCGTCTAAAATTTATGAAACTTGGCATGCTATCATGGAGCGGCATCAACATGCCATGGTAAAAATTTTGTCCCATTTGGGGCAGGTTTGGGTATAAGTTTCTCACAAACCAGAGCTTGTCACAACAAGCGTGATGGTTTCGGTAGGGAACATGCCACCTTTAGGGACGAAACGATATCCGTTGCCTCTTATTTCTTTCAAAAAAAATTAGAGTGCCAACATAGAACAACAGGAGTGTTGTGTTCAATTTTGGAATGTTTCGGGGTTCGTTTGGACATTTTTATACATTAACTTGGTTTTCCTGGCATTTTATGGGCATAATTCAAATTTGAACTACATGCACATTCTCAAGTGCATATAAACTGGTTGAAAAATCAAATATGTGTCATTGGTTGCATGCTTAGGTCCCATGCAAGAAATGGGAATGAATTTCACACACCCTGCCACCGTCACTCGGCCGCAAACATTGAGATACCTGGCTTTTATATTCTAGTAGATGCAAAACTCGTATGGAATTCATGAAACTTGGCATGCTATCATGGAGCGGCATCCACATGCGGTGGTAACATTTTTGTCCCATTTGGGGCAGGTTTGGGTATAAGCTTCTCACAAACCAGAGCTTTTCACAACAAGCGTGATGGTTTCGGTAGGGAACGTGCCACCTTTACGGCCGAAACTATATCCGTTGCCTCTTATTGCTTTCAAAAAATTTCGAGTGTCAACATAGAACAACAGGAGTTTTGTGTTCAATATTGCAATTTTTCAACGTTCGTTTGGATATTTTTATACATTAACTGGGTTTTCCAGGCATTTTATGCGCATAATTCAAATTTGAACTACACGCACATTCTCCAGTGCATATAAGCTGGTTGAAAAATCAAATATGTGTCCTTGGTTGCATGCTTAGGTCCCATGCAAGAAATGGGAATGAATTTCACAAACCCTGCCACTGTCACTCGGCCGCAAACATTGAGATACCTGGTTTTTAAAATCTAGTAAATGCAAAACTCGTCTGGAATTCATGAAACTTGGCATGCTATCATGGAGCGGCATCAACGTGCCGTGGTAAATTTTTTGTCCCATTTGGGGCAGGTTTGGGTATAAGCTTCTCACAAACCAGAGCTTCTCACAACAAGCTTGATGGTTTCGGTAGGGCACGTGCCACCTTTACGGACGAAACGATATCCGTTGCCTCTTATTGCTTTCAAAAAATTTCGAGTGTCAACATAGAACAACAGGAGTGTTGTGTTCAATTTTGGAATTTTTCGGGGTTCCTTTGAACATTTTTATACATTAACTGGGCTTTCCATGCATTTTATGCGCATAATTCAAATTTGAACTACATGCACATTCTCCAGTGCATATAAACTGGTTGAAAAATCAAATATGTGTCCTTGGTTGCATGCTTAGGTCCCATGCAAGAAATGGGAATGAATTTCACACACCCTGCCACCATCACTCGGCCGCAAACATTGAGATTCCTGGGTTTTAAATTCTAGTAAATCCAAAACTCGTCTGAAATTCATGAAACTTGGCATGCTATCATGGAGCGGCATCCACATGCCGTGGTAAAATTTTTGTCCCATTTGGGGCAGGTTTGGGTATAAGCTTCTCACAAACCAGAGCTTTTCACAACAAGCGTGATGGTTTCGGTAGGGAACGTGCCACCCTTACGGCCGAAACTATATCCGTTGCCTCTTATTGCTTTCAAAAAATTTCGAGTGTCAACATAGAACAATAGGAGTTTTGTGTTCAATATTGGAATTTTTCAGCGTTCGTTTGGATATTTTTATACATTAACTGGGTTTTCCAGGCATTTTATGCGCATAATTCAAATTTGAACTACACGCACATTCTCCAGTGCATATAAACTGGTTGGAAAATCAAATATGTGTCCTTGGTTGCACGCTTAGGTCCCATGCAAGAAATGGGAATGAATTTCACAAACCCTGCCACCGTCACTCGGCCGCAAACATTGAGATACCTGGTTTTTAAAATCTAGTAAATGCAAAACTCGTCTGGAATTCATGAAACTTGGCATGCTATCATGGAGCGGCATCAACATGCCGTGGTAAATTTTTTGTCCCATTTGGGGCAGGTTTGGGTATAAGCTTCTCACAACAAGCTTGATGGTTTCGGTAGGGCACGTGCCACCTTTACGGACGAAACGATATCCGTTGCCTCTTATTGCTTTCAAAAAATTTCGAGTGTCAACATAGAACAACAGGAGTGTTGTGTTCAATTTTGGAATTTTTCGGGGTTCCTTTGAACATTTTTATACATTAACTAGGCTTTCCATGCATTTTATGCGCATAATTCAAATTTGAACTACATGCACATTCTCCAGTGCATATAAACTGGTTGAAAAATCAAATATGTGTCCTTGGTTGCATGCTTAGGTCCCATGCAAGAAATGGGAATGAATTTCACACACCCTGCCACCATCACTCGGCCGCAAACATTGAGATTCCTGGGTTTTAAATTCTAGTAAATCCAAAACTCGTCTGAAATTCATGAAACTTGGCGTGCTATCATGGAGCGACATCAACATGCCGTGGTAATTTTTTGTCCCATTTGGGGCAGGTTTGGGTATAAGCTTCTCACAAACTAGAGCTACTCACAACAAGCGTGATGGTTTTGGTAGGGAACGTGCCGCGTTTGGGGACGAAACACCTCTTTTCTTTCAAAAAAATTTGACTGTCAACATAGAACAACAGGAGTGTTGTATTCAATTTTGGAATTTTTGGGGTTCGTTTAGACATTTTTATACATTAACTGGGTTTTCCAGGCATTTTATGCGCATAATTCAAATTTGAACTACATGCACATTCTCTAGTGCATATAAACTGGTTGACAAATCAAATATGTGTCCTTGGTTGCATGCTTATGTCCCATGCAAGAAATGGGAATGAATTTCACACACCCTGCCACCGTCACTCGGCCGCAAACATTGAGATACTTGGTTTTTAAATTCTAGTAAATCCAAAACTCGTCTAAAATTCATGAAACTTGGCATGCTATCATGGAGCGGCATCAACATGCCATGGTAAATGTTTTGTCCCATTCGGGGCAGGTTTGTGATGCGGAGCATCCTACGATCATCCCCATGTACACTCGAGCCTACGCCATTGGACCTAAGGTGAACCCGCTCCTAAATGCTTCTCCTTTCCATTCATGTGAGACATGGTTGCTACCTAATGCAAGGACACTACACATGCCTAGGTACCAAGGAGACCCTCTCGGAGATGCTCGGAATGATGGACAAGTCCCCAAGTACAAGGATGAAGGAGCACGACGAGAGGAACCGGAGAAATTCTACAGGACCCGGACATCCCGCCCTGGCCCGGACATCCGGCCCCTGAAGATGTCAACAACAGCAGCAGCCCAGCAACCGAAGTGCTACAGGGCCCGGACATCCGCCCCCTGAAGATGTCAATAACAGCAGCAGCCCAGCAACCGAAGTGCTATAGGGCCCGGACATCCGGCCAGGCCCCGGACATCCGGCCAGGCCCCGGACATCCGGCCCCTCCCGCAAGCCCGGACATCGGGCACCAGCCATCACAGAACGTCCAGAAGCTGGATCTCGCCAGCCCGGACATCCGGCCCAGCGCCCGGACATCTGGCGTCTCGGGAAAGCCCGGACATCCGGCCCGTCGCCCGGACATCCGGCCCCTCCTGCCTGCGTGCAGTGTATATGGGCCGAAAGCCCATGTACCCCTTCGCCCCTTAGACTATATATACTCCCCCTCCACCTACATTTTAGGGTTAGCAAAGGATTAGTTCATATGTGAGATAGAGCTTTGCTCATCCATTACGGATCTACTCCACGAGAGAGACCGCGGCCCCTCTACGGAGAAGATCCCCTTGGATTCAAGACCCCCTTTTAGGTGGCCCCATCAAGACCTCCTTACGTAGAAGAACCGGTTACCTCTTGTATCGTCCTTTGTTGGATTTGGATCTTGTATCTCACCTTTGTGCTCATCGATCTAGCGCATGTGTGATCTATTCTTGTTGGTTGAGTGATTCTCTCATGTTCCCTCTTGTGTTTCCCCTCGTTTTCCCCTCGTGTTCTTCGTGTTCCTCGTTCGGATCCGCTCCTTTCATGAAAGATCGGCCATCTAGGGTTCCACCCTACATCATGTTGGTATCATGAGCCACGTTGATCACGATTTCGGAGCCTCCCCTTGTGTTTTCTAGCCTAGTTTTGTTGATTCTGTCCCAAATTCGAAAATTGCTCCACAAAAATAGCCCCCAATTTTTTTGTGATTTGTTGGTTTGATGATGTTTTGTTGATTTTGATCCATGGATTTGCTTTGTTACTTGTGGATCTAGCTTTCCCCCACTTTTCCCCACTTTCCATCCACGAAATCTCCACAATTTTGCCCCCGAAATCATCAATTTCCGCCCGCAAAATTGAGTTCCTCGAGTTCATCCTCGGATTTGGAGCCCGGACATCCGGCCCGTAGCCCCGGACATCTGGCCCCCCGGACATCCGGCCCGTAGCCCAGACATCCAGCTCCTGGAGCGCAATTTCGCGCGCGGTTCTGGACATCAGGTCCCGGAAATCCGGCCCGAGCCCCGGATGTCCGGCCCCTGGGATTTCAGCTTTCACCATTTCACCGTTTTGTGCATAACTAATTCGTCCGGGGTCCCTTTTTGACGTTCTTTAGCTCGTTTTGAAGCTATTGACATCCCCCATCCCATAAAAATACCACCATCACCATTTGACTCCATCAAATTTTTGGCACTTTGGCATCTTTGCCTAGGGCTTCCACCATAACTTCCGCGTAACCACCACCGACTTCGGCAACCTAACCAATTTTGTTCCCCTTTGCATTTGAGGTTGTTTGAGTTGTGATTCAAGTCTCCTAAGGTGTTTCGGCTACTTAGGGACGGTTGCTTCTTCATCAACCACCACCATAACTTCCGCATAGGCTTACCCACAATACACTTCCGCCAACCCAACTTAACCCAATTTTGTTTGTGTTGTGAGTTGTGTCTCCTAAGGTGTTTCGGCTACTTAGGGACCGTGCTTCCAAATCCCACACCGTGTATAATCCACCACCTTACCCTCCACTTCCGCATTGCATTCTCCAAACCCCATCATTGCATTTCCACAATCCCTTTGAGTTTCCGCAAAACCACCACCGCATTCCCGCTACCACCATTTGACATTTGACATTTGAGATTTTGAGTTCGCGGTTTTTCCGTTTCCTAAGGTGTTTCGGCTACTTAGGGACGACTCTCCATCATCTTGGTATCTACATCAAGAACACCGCCACTCATCATCACCTCGGACGGTAACCTCCATATCATCTTGGTATCGCGGTATCCCTGCATTGTATATTCCCTTGCACATTGCATTGATAACCCCTAGCCTATTTTGCGTCACTTGCCTATCGAGACTAGCCATTTGAGTATTGCCGGAAACGTTACTTGTGCACATTAGTGATCATAGCTCCCATTGCATACATACCATATCATATTGGTATCATCATATCATATCTTGTGTCACAAGATTGTTCCCGCATATACATAATTTCTATCTTGGTTTGTGCATTTCGCAAAGTGGCCATACATACAAAAAACAATAAGCTTTTAAGCAAAAGAGAAAGAGCAAAGAAGCTTGTAAGCAAGTGCCATAGCATCATACCACTTTTCATATAAGATTGTCATATCCGATCATCTTGGATCATCTTGAGAGAAACACCGGGAACCATACATACATAGCATACTTGGGATAGAAAGTTTATCCATTTTGCATATCATAGGTTGTGCACAAGTGTCGTATCCGCCTATTGAGCAATCGTGCTAGCGTCTCTCTTGAGTTGTGCAACACGAGCGTTTTCCGTGGACTCCACATTTTGTGCTCACTCCTTGGTTGCACGACCCCATTTATCTATCCGTGTGTGTGTTTCCGTGTGCCATTCTTTGCTATTGGTCTACTTGTTTCACTTGCGAATTTGTGAATCTCTTTCAACATTATTGACTCTTGCTAACATTTTGCATCAAATTTTTGTGCCACTATCCTCACCAAGCTCCACCATAAGCCTTATTTGTGTAGGTTTGAGAAACCGACAAGAATTGGTACCAATTGTGCTATTTCCTTGTTACACATTGAGTGATCATTGATCCATTTTCAACATCGGTCAAGGTACATTTGGTATAAGTTCTTCTCTTTCTCCCACTCATATTTGGTTGAGTCTTGTGATGGATAGGCAAGGCATTTCATCTCCGGTCTTCGACAACAACGACGGCGCGAACAACTACATCACCAAAATGTCCATCTTCGGACTATAACACGAAATGCAAGGCGCACAATCTACCTTGTGAGAGCGTCTCGACAACCTCGCCATCGACATACACCACTTCGAAGCAAGGAAATAGGACTTAATCGACACCAAGTTGGGCGAGCTAAAGGATCAACTACGAGACATGGTGGCCGACTACAAGTCTTCTTCCCCTTCTTCATCCTCAAGGCGGCGGCGAGCAAGTCGATCATCTTCGGAGCGCCCACGCGATGCAAGCGTAAGTCGTCCACGTCCACATCTACATGGAAACCACCATCACATTCGTGATCTACATTGTCATGAAGGACAAGTCACCTCCAAGCATCATTTGCACAACGATGACGAACGACATCTACTACGAGCTCAAGTGCGACAACGACATCATCAACATGAAGATGCTCCACAAGCGCAAATGCACAAGTCCGAACAAGCCCTACTTCACATCAAGTCCAAACTTCAAGAGCACAAGAGAAGACCGTGAGACGAGCACCACCAAGACGGAGCTACGGCTAAAACAACCACTTCAACATCTTCGCCAAGTGCTATGAAGGCATCTTCGCCTACTTCCCACGAGTACGCCTACAAGGACTTCATCAAGTCCAAGGCGACCACCTACGAGCGAGGGCGACACTCCCATCTTCGGAAGCCCCTCAAGGAAGACGGTCGAGCATGGGAAATTCCCTTCGGTCATGGAGACGAGCTACGAGGTGCCACATCATATGGGCCTGCAACAACAAGACGGCGACAAGAAGGTTGAGCATGGGACTATCCCTTCAACCAAGGCGGCGATAGGAGTTGAGCATGGAGACATTTGCACCAACATCTCTCCGACACCCACATATCATGAGATGACCCAATTGCCATGTTAGGAGAGCCACCCCACCATGAGTGATATGAGTGAATCCACCATATGTGACATTGAGCGCATTTCCTATGAGAGGATGAGTGTGACCACCACTAGCCCCACACTTGAGAGCATGCCACACATCCTATGTGAGGTTGAGAGCCATTTGAGTGACTCCACCAACCATATGAGTGAGAGCATCTTACCGGGAGTGAGTGAGCCACAACACTTAGTGAGTGAGGTAGTTGACACGGCACGTGAGGCCACTATGATTTCTAATGACTTAACCTCTACTCCGAGTGTATTTTCTTCTTTGGTGCTAGGTCTCCTACATGACGACATGCCTATCCTCGACGAGTCCATACCTCCAATGGAGACAACGATGGCCATGGTGGACGATGATGCACCCCCCACATGGTTCCATCAAGATGAAGATGACCACGACTTGGTCTTCGACACCTCACCTACAACACATGAGTGATGCTCCAAAGGTAACATAGGTGATAGTGCTTCTCTTGTCCCACTAGTGGACTATCTCACCAATGATTGCTTGCATGATGTTGATCCACCTATTCCCATGCTTCATGCTAGTGCGACTTCTTCATGTCATGACTTACCAATTTATGATGAATATGATGATGAGCATGTTGACTTGCCTAGTTGTGATGCTATGCTCCATAGGATTTCATGTGAAAATTCTATTGGTCACTTCATGTTTCACAATCCATTGAACTTGTCATATGCTATGAGTGAGATATTCCGTATCGCTTCATTTCAATCTCAACATAGTGACTATGCATGCCCCATTAAAATACGTCCCATTTGCACTTATGGCATAGATGACGAGATGATGGTCATGGGCTTTTGTTTTTCATGCGATGATATTGCTATGCTTCCTTTACATGATTTGCGCAATTCATCTACTATGCCATGTCATGATCACATTGTTCCAAATATGATTTGTTTTGGATGTTGTCAATATTCTCCATGTGATGTTTCTTCAAATGCTCATGAGGAGACCCCCATATTTTCCTCATACATATTAGGAGATTTTGATGCA
The DNA here is from genome assembly GCF_018294505.1 of Triticum aestivum. Taxonomy (NCBI): domain Eukaryota; kingdom Viridiplantae; phylum Streptophyta; class Magnoliopsida; order Poales; family Poaceae; genus Triticum; species Triticum aestivum. Next base: position 161,345,854 of record NC_057796.1, on the reverse strand, counting down.
TTCCATACTTTGCATGATTCCCATAATTGCGTGCACCATATGCATTCCATGAATAACAATGCTCTACATATTTCTCATGATGCATTACATAATTTGAGTCTCCATTATGCTATACATAATAACAAAGCTATCATGATGGATGACATGTTTCTATATCACGCATCTCATTTATTTGAGCATTGGATATTTGGTGCTAACCAACACAAGCACGTATGCATCATGATGGATGATGTGTACATCTACCACGCACACACAATTTTCCCTTTGTCTTTGTTTTGTGTAGGTACTTATGAACACTCGTCAACCTCACAATCCCATGAGTTGACTAAACGAGCTCTTGAGAGCAAAGATGACTTGGGATCCCGTGGATTGTCCTTCCCACCATTCCCTTCGCGCAACGACTTCGCACATTCCTTTTACTTGGCTCTCACACGGCTTTGGGCTATATATCACTTGTTACGTTATGTCCATTTTCCCGTGTTCACTTTGCATGGTATGCCTCTTTCTATGATTTTGCCATGCAATTGTGACCCTTGCTTGCACTTACCCATAATTCACCATTATGATACTCCTATGTGTATTTGCATGTTTGGTGGAGATCCTTGTTGCTATTGCCATGTTTATCATGTGCCCCATGCTATTGATGCTATTTTGCTCATATCTAGCCTTTATGCTTGTGAAATGTCATGTGCATTATATATGCCCACTATTTGCACACATGACATGTTTGCCATGATTCCTTCTAGTACATTGCATCTTCGCACTACTAGCTTGCTTGACTTGATCACTATGATTACTTGCTTGGTTGCATCACCCATGTTCCATTACTCGCTTTCTTGGGTTGATGACATATATGTTCATGCCTCTCACGTGATATATCTTGATCTTTGTCACTTGTCTCCATTAGTTGCACCTCTCATATGCCATTGTAGTGAGTGCACCAATGCTATGCTTATTGATCTTGGAGACATGGACATATTACTTGTGATGCATGCTAGTTTGATTGAGCCTATTGTCTTTGGTTGTAGTTACATCTTATGCTTTCATACCATACCACACCTTGTCCTTTCTTATGATAAGAATGACGAGAACACTTGTTGGGTATCTTACCACTCGAATGATAGGTGCTACAATTGCACTAACCTCATTTGTTTTTCCGAGTGTTTGTCATGTTCTTTCATTTTCGACATATTGGTCATGTGAAGGCGTACATGATGTGCAACACCAACATTTTCGACATCCTCATAAAGGTGAACTCATTCCCTTTGAGCCATTCTCAAATATGCATATTGGATGAGCCATACTTTCATTGTTGTTTCCTTCTTCTTGTCTACATGATACATATATTGGATGGAGGACCGACATTGGATATGGACCCTTTGGACCTTCAAGTTGAGGAGTGCCAGGACTTAGTGGATGCACCACCGGACCAACACTTCTACCACGACATCGAGCTATGGTACAACACCACCCATGACAAATTTGCATCTTATGCATGGATTGACTCACATTATGATTGCCTTGTTGCATCTCCCATTACTATGTCATCCATGATATATGAGCTTGTGCATTTCCTTAGCAAATTTGTTGTGATCTTTCTTGATGGCATTGAGATACCTGGTTTTTAAATTCAAGTAAATCCAAAACTCGTCTGAAATTCATGAAACTAGGCATGCTATCATGGAGCGGCATCAACATGCCGTGGTCAATTTTTTGTCCCATTTGGGGCAGGTTTGGGTATAAGCTTCTCACAACAAGCGTGATGGTTTTGGTAAGGAACGTGCCACCTTTAGGGACAAAACGATATCCGTTGCCTCTTATTACTTTCCAAATTTTTCAGGTGTCAACGTAGAACAACAGGAGTGTTGTGTTCAATTTTGCAATTTTTCGGGGTTCGTTTGGACATTTTTATACATTAACTGGGTTTTCCAGGCATTTTATGCGCATAATTGAAATTTCAACTACATGCACATTCTACTGTATATATAAACTGGTTGAAAAATCAAATATGTGGCCTTGGTTGCATGCTTCGGTCCCATGCAACAAATGGGAATGAATTTCACACACCCTGCCACCGTCACTCGGCCACAAACATTGAGATACCTAGTTTTTAAATTCTAGTAAATCCAAAACTCATCTAAAATTCTTGAAACATGGCATGCTATCATGGAGCGGCATCAACATGCCGTGGTAAAATTTTTGTCCCATTTGGGGCAGGTTTGGGTATAAGCTTCTCAGAAACCAGAGCTTCTCACAACAAGCGTGATGGTTTCGTTAGGGAATGTGCCACCTTTGCGGACGAAACGATATCCGTTGCCTCTTATTGCTTTCTAAATTTTTCGAGTGTCAACATAAAACAAAAGGAGTGTTGTGTTCAATTTTGGAATTTTTCGGGGTTCGTTTGGACATTTTTATAAATTAACTGGGTTTTCCAGGCATTTTATGCGCATAATTCAAATTTGAACTACATGAACATTCTCCTGTGCATATAAGCTGGTTGAAAAATCAAATATGTGTCCTTGGTTGCATTCTTAGGTCCCGTGCAAGAAATGGGAATGAATTTCACACACCCTGCCACCGTCACTCGGCCGCAAACATTGAGATAACTGGTTTTTAAATTCTAGTAAATCCAAAACTTATCTGAAATTCATGAAACTTGGCATGCTATCATGCAGCGGCATCAACATGCTGTGGTAATTTTTTTGTCCCATTTGGGGGCAGGTTTGGGTATAAGCTTCTCACAAACAAAAGCTTCGCACAACAAGCGTGATGGTTTCGGTAGGGAACGTGCCACCTTTAGGGACGAAACGATATCCATTGCCTCTTATTTCTTTCAAAAAAATCAGAGTGTCAACATAGAACAGCAGGAGTGTTGTGTTCAATTTTGGAATTTTTGCGGGTTCGTTTGGACATTTTTATACATTAACTGGGTTATTGCAGGCATTCTATGCGCATAATTCAAATTTGAACTACATGCACATTCTCCAGTGCATATAAACTGGTTGAAAAATCAAATATGTGTCCTTGGTTGCATGCTTAGGTCCCATGCAAGAAATGGGAATGAATTTGACACACCCTGCCACCGTCACTCAGCCGCAAACATTGAGATACCTGTTTTTTAAATTCTAGTAAATGAAAAACTCGTCTGGAATTCATGAAACTTGGCATGCTATCATGGAGTGGCATCAACATGCCGTGGTAAATTTTTTGTCCCATTTGGGGCAGGTTTCGGTATAAGCTTCTCAGAAACCAGAGCTTCTCACAACAAGCGTGATGGTTTCGGTTGGGAACGTGCCACCTTTACGGACGAAACAATATTCGTTGCCTCTTATTGCTTTCAAAAATTTTCGAGTGTCAACATAGAACAACAGGAGTGTTGTGTTCAATTTTGGAATTTTTCAGCGTTCGTTTGGATATTTTTATGCATTAACTGGGTTTTCCAGGCATTTTATGCGCATAATTCAAATTTGAACTACACGCACATTCTCCAGTGCATATAAACTGGTTGAAAAATCAAATATGTGTCCTTGGTTGCATGCTTAGGTCCCATGCAAGAAATGGGAATGAATTTCACAAACCCTGCCACCGTCACTCGGCCGCAAACATTGAGATACCTGGTTTTTAAAATCTAGTAAATGCAAAACTCGTCTGGAATTCATGAAACTTGGCATGCTATCATGGAGCGGCATCAACATGCCGTGGTAAATTTTTTGTCCCATTTGGGGCAGGTTTGGGTATAAGCTTCTCACAAACCAGAGCTTCTGACAACAAGCTTGATGGTTTCGGTAGGGAACGTGCCACCTTTACGGACAAAACGATATCCGTTGCCTCTCATTGCTTTCAAAAAATTTCGAGTGTCAATATAGAACAACAGGAGTGTTGTGTTCAATTTTGGAATTTTTCGGGGTTCGTTTGGACATTTTTATACATTAACTGGGTTTTCAACGCATTTTATGCGCATAATTCAAATTTGAACTACATGCAGGTTCTCAAGTGCATATAAACTGGTTGAAAAATCAGATATGTGTCCTTGGTTGCATGCTTAGGTCCCATGCAAGAAATGGGAATGAATTTCACACACCCTGCCCCGTCAGTCAGCCGCAAACATTGAGATACCTGGGTTTTAAATTCTAGTAAATCCAAAACTCGTCTGAAATTCCTGAAACTTCGCATGCTATCATGGAGGGACATCAACATGTCATGGTAATTTTTTTGTCCCATTTTGGGCAGGTTTGGGTATAAGCTTCTCACAAACCAGAGCTACTCACAACAAGCGTGATAGTTTCGGTAGGGAACGTGCCACCTTTGGGGACGAAACACCTCTTATTGCTTTCAAAAAATTTCGAGTGTCGACATAGAACAACAGGAGTGTTGTGTACAATTTTGGAATTTTTGGGGGTTCGTTTGGACATTTTTATACATTAACTGGGTTTTCCAGGCATTTTATGCGCATAATTCAATTTTGAACTACATGCACATTCTCCAGTGCATATAAACTGGTTGAAAAATCAAATATGTGTCCTTGGTTCCATGCTTAGGTCCAATGCAAGAAATGGGTATGAATTTCACACACCCTGCCACCGTCACTCGGCCGCAAACATTGAGATACCTGGTTTTGAAATTCTAGTAAATCCAAAACTCGTCTGAAATTCATGAAGCTTGGCATGCTATCATGGAGCGGCATCAACATGCTGTGGTAATTTTTTGTCCCATTTGGGGCAGGTTTGGGTATAAGCTTCTCACAAAACAGAGCTTCTCACAACAAGCGTGATGGTTTCGGTAGGGAACGTGCCACCTTTACGGACGAAACGATATCCGTTGCCTCTTATTGCTTTCAAAAAATTTCAAGTGTCAACATAGAACAACAGGAGTGTTGTGTTCAATTTTGGAATTTTTCAGGGTTCGTTCGGACATTTTTATACATTAACTGGGTTTTCCGCGCATTTAAGCGCATAATTCAAATTTGAGCTACATGCACATTCTCCAGTGCATATAAACTGGTTGAAAAATCAAATATGTGTCCTTGGTTGCATGCTTAGGTCCCATGCAAGAAATGGGAATGAATTTCACACACCCTGCCACCGTCACTCGGCCGCAAACATTGAGATACCTGGTTTTTAAATTCCAGTAAATCCAAAACTGGTCTGAAATTCATGAAACTTCGCATGCTATCATGGAGCAACATCAACATGCCGTGGTAAAATTTTTGTCCCATTTGGGGCAGGTGTAACACCCCGGATGTAACTTTCCATATTTGTAACTCCAACTCTTGCCATTTTCGGCTATGTGTTATGATATTCCATTCGTGGTCGGGCTTTTGTCTTTCCTTTTGCATTTTGTACATGTCATACATTGCATATCATGTCATCGTGTGCATCTCATTTGCATACGTGTTCGTCTCATGCATCCGAGCATTTTCCCCGTTGTCCGTTTTGCAATCCGACACTCCCACACACACCGGCGCACCCCTCTTGTCTCTTTTCGTGAGCGGGTGTTAAACGTTCTCGGAATGGACCGAGGTTTGCCAAGTGGCCTTGGTACACCACCGTTAGACCACCTGTCAAGTTTCGTTCCATTTGGAGGTCGTTTGACGCTCCAACGGTTAACCGGGTAACCGCAAAGGCCTTTTGAGTGTGCAGCCCAACACCCCTCCAAAACAGCCCAATAACCCATCTAAGCCACCTCCATGCTCTCGGTCGTTTGATCACGATCGTGTGGGCGAAAACCGCACTCCATTTGGAGTCTCCTAGCTCCCTCTACCTATATATAGGTGATTCCCCCGGATTTTTCGCGCAGACCAACCCTAACCCTTTCCCCTCTCCGCCGCTGGACGCGTCCGTCCCGCGCCGGACGAACCCGCCGCCGCGCCCGCACCAATCGGACGCCGCCACATGGCAAGGCGCGTCGGCCGCCGACCGCGGCCCGGCGAGCCCGAGGAGGGCCCGCCTGAGCCCATC
>NC_057796.1:161289965-161339321 GCF_018294505.1 Triticum aestivum | reverse complement strand
CCACCTCGCCGCGCCGCCCTCGCGCCCCGGTCGCCGGACCCGCGCCGCCCCTCGCCGGCGTGCTCTGGCGTCCTCCTCCCTCTCCGACGCCCGTCCTCGTTCCCTCCGCCCTCCTCCTTCCCCATCTCCGGCGAGCCGCCGCTGCCTCGGCATCCGTGCCCGAAGAACCCTAGATCTGGGAAAAAGGTTGACCCCGAAATCCTCCAAGTCCCGAAAATAGCACTTTATGTTGCTCTGTTCATCATGGCATATCTCCTTGCATACTGCTCCGTTTCATGCGCATGATATATCAAACTGTTCATCAGGTTATGCTCTTCACTTTGTTCCATTGTGCCATGCTCGTTTGAGTCCATCTTGAGGCCCAAATCTCTGATGCAAGAGTGCTATATGATGTTTACTGCTGTTACTTATCAGAACTTGATGGTTTGTTATTTTTGTTGCATTTGATGTGTGCATATTATGGGAATGAGCTCTACAGGTGTTTTGATCTATGCCATGCCATCTTTACAGAGATGTATGCCATGTATTTTTGTGATCTATGTTGTGACTAGCACAAGCATGCAAACTAGGCTTCGTGATGTTTCTGTTTTCAGGGACTTAGGATTTTGCTAAGTCTTTTACCTGCTGTTATTTTGTTGCCATGTATCCATGTGGCTACAGTGAGATCCATGTTTATTTTGAGTATGTTCAGTAAGGATGTTTTGTAGATATAGTTGTGCTCTATGCATCCATTTCCCTGTTTGCAATTATGGAGTGCCCTAGCATGTCTTAATCTTGCTCTACTGTTGCTATAAAATGTTCCTGGCAGAATGTTAACATGATATTGAATTTTGCCAAGGTTTTGTAGTTGATCCATACATGCTATGAACTTGCTCTTGCCAGGGTTAGCTTCATGAACATGCGATCTTGCTGTAGGTATGCTTGTTTTGTCATGCATTGCTTTGTGATGAGTGAATCGAGCTCACAAAGAGGCCTTCATAATTCTGTTAATGCCATGCTCTGTTTTCTGCTGTCTGAAATCTGTTATCGAAACTTGCTATGTTTATATGGGTACCATCATATCTTCTGTGCCTTTTTGGCTCATGATCAGTAAGGTAGTCTTGTTCTATGCATTTAGTAGTTTCATGCCATGCCTTGTTTTGCTATGATAAGTTCCTGTAGAATGTGTTTTGCTTGCTCTGAACATTGCTACGTGATGCTGTTTCAGCCATGTTCAGTATTCACTGTCTGTGAAGCTGATATCTTTTGCACTTTTGCCATGCTTGTTTGAACCTGTTATATCGTGATCTAGCCGTAGCTCAGTGTTCATCTTTTGTTAAGCATCTCCTGTAGATAACTGCCATATGCTTTGTTGCTATGTTGAGATGCTGTAGCATAGTTACTTGATGTATTCTAAGTGCTATCATGCTGTTAATCGCAGAATTGTGTCATTCTTGTTTTGCTCGCCATTTGCAAACCGTGCATCCGTTTCCGATGATCTTTATATAGATTTCGACCGAAATCATATCATATTTCCAGTGGCATACTTGGTTTGCCAAGTTGATGCCTTGTTCATCCTTTTTCTTCCGGAGCACGCATATGCATCGCATATCACATCTCGCATATCATGCATGTATTGCATCATGTTTGCTTGTGCATTGCACCGTGATTGATTGTGGTTCCTTTGCTTGTGTTCTTGCTGTGGGTAGAGCCGGAAGACGAGTTCGTGAACGAGGAACCTGTTGAGTACGCTTACGAGGATCAAGCTTTCGACAACTCTGAGAACCTTGCAGGCAAGATGACCATACCCTCGAAATCACTTCTATCTTTGCTTTGCTAGTTGTCCGTTCTATTGCTATGCTGTGCTACCTACCACTTGCTATATCATGCCTCCCATATTGCCATGTCAAGCCTCTAACCATCCTTTCCTAGCAAACCGTTGTTTGGCTAAGTTACCGCTTTTGCTCAGCCCTTCTTATAGTGTTGCTAGTTGCAGGTGAAGTTGAAGTTGGTTCCATGTTGGAACATGGATATTTTGGAATATCACAATATCTCTTATTTAATTAATGCATCTATATATTTGGTAAAGGGTGGAAGGCTCGGCCTTATGCCTGGTGTTTTGTTCCACTCTTGCCGCCCTAGTTTCCGTCATACCGGTATTATGTTCCTTGAGTTTGCCTTCCTTACGCGGTTGGGTGATTTATGGGACCCCCTTGACAGTTCGCCTTGAATAAAACTCCTCCAGCAAGGCCCAACCTTGGTTTTACATTTGCCTACCTAAGCCTTTTCCCTTGGGTTTTCGCGAGCCCGAGGGTCATCTTTATTTAATCCCCCCCCCCGGGCCAGTGCTCCTTCGAGTGTTGGTCCGAACCGAGCAGCCTGCGGGGCCACCTCGGGGAAACTCGAGGCCTGGTTTTACTCGTAGCTTGACTTATCCGGTGTGCCCTGAGAACGAGATATGTGCAGTTCCTATCGGGATTTGTCAACGCATCGGGCGGCTTTGCTGGTCTTGTTTTACCATTGTCCAAATGCCTTGTAAACCGGGATTCCAAGACTGAGCGGGCCTTCCCGGGAGAAGGTTTATCCTTCGTTGACCGTGAGAGCTTATAATGGGCTAAGTTGGGACACCCCTGCAGGGTATTATCTTTCGAAAGCCGTGCCCACGATTATGAGGCAGATGGGAATTTGTTAATGTCCGGTTGTAGAGAACTTGACACTTGACTTAATTAAAATACATCAACTGTGTGTGTAGCCGTGATGGTCTCTTTTCGGCGGAGTCCGGGAAGTGAACACGGTTTGAGTTATGCATGAACGTAAGTAGTTTCAGGATCACTTCTTGATCATTTATAGCTTCACGACCGATGCGTTGCTCCTCTTCTCGCTCTCATTTGCGTATGTTAGCCACGATATATGCTTAGTGCTCGCTGCAGCTCCACCTCATTACTCCACCCTTTCCTATAAGCTTAAATAGTCTTGATCTCGCGGGTGTGCGATTGCTGAGTCCTCGTGACTCACAGATTCTACCAAAACAGTTGCAGGTGCTGACGATACCAGTACAGATGACGCAACCGAGCTCAAGTGGGAGTTTGACGAGGAACGTGGTCGTTACTATGTTTCATTTCCTGATGATCAGTAGTGGAGCTCAGTTGGGACGATCGGGCATCTAGCATTTGGGTTATCTTATTTTCATTTGGATTTGACCGTAGTTGGTCTATGTGTGGATTTTGGATGATGTATGAAATAATTTATGTATTGTGTGAAGTGGCGATTGTAAGCAACTCTCGTTATCCCATTCTTCTTCATTATATGGGATTGTGTAAAGATGACCCTTCTTGCGACAATACCTACAATGCGGTAATGCCTCTAAGTCGTGCCTCGACACATGGGAGATATAGCCGCATCGTGGGCATTACAGCAGGTTTGGGTATAAGCTTCTCACAAACCTGAGCTACTCACAACAAGCGTGATGGTTTCGGTAGGGAACGTGCAACCTTTGGGGACGAAACGCCTCTTATTGCTTTCAAAAAATTTCGAGTGTAAACATAGAACAACAAGAGTGTTGTGTTCAATTTTGGAATTTTTCGGGGTTCATTTGGACATTTTTATACATTAACTGGGTTTTCCAGGCATTTTATGTGCATAATTCAAATTTGAACTACATGCACATTCTCCAGTGCATATAAACTGGTTGAAAAATCAAATATGTGTCCTTGGTTGCATGCTTAGGTCCCATGCAAGAAATGGGAATGAATTTCACACACCCTGCCACCGTCACTCTGCTGCAAACATTGAGATACCTGGTTTTAAAATTCTAGTAAATCCAAAACTCGTCTGAAATTCATGAAACTTGGCATGCTATCATGCAGCGGCATCAACATGCCGTGGTAAATTTTTTGTCCCATTTCGGGCCGGTTTGGGTATAAGCTTCTCACAACAAGCGTGATGGTTTCGGTAGGGAACGTGCCACCTTTAGGGACGAAACGATATCCGTTGCCTCTTATTACTTTCTGAATTTTTCGAGTTTCAACAGAGAACAACAGGAGTGTTGTGTTGAATTTTGGAATTTTTCGGGGTTCGTTTGGACATTCTTATACATTAACTGGGTTTTCCAGGCATTTTATGCGCATAATTCAAATTTGAACTACATGCAGATTCTCCAGTGCATATAAACTGGTTGAAAAATCAAATATGTGTCCTTGGTTGCATGCTTAGGTCCTATGCAAGAAATGGGAATGAATTTCACACACCCTGCCACCGTCACTCGGCCGCAGACATTGAGATACCTGTTTTTTAAATTCTAGTAAATGAAAAACTCGTCTGGAATTCATGAAACTTGCCATGCTATCATGGAGTGGCATCAACATGCAGTGGTACATTTTTGTCCCATTTGGGGCAGGTTTGGGTATAAGCTTCTCACAAACCTGAGCTTCTCACAACAAGCGTGATGGTTTCGGTAGGGAACATGCCACCTTTAGGGACGAAACGATATCCGTTGCCTCTTATTACTTTCTGAATTTTTCGAGTGTCAACATAGAACAACAGGAGTGTTGTGTTCAATTTTGGAATTTTTCGGGGTTCGTTTGGACATTTTTATACATTAACTGGGTTTTCCAGGCATTTTATGCGCATAATTCAAATTTGAACTACATGCACATTCTCCTGTACATATAAACTGGTTGAAAAATCAAATATGTGTCCTTGGTTGCATGCTTAGGTCCCATGCAAGAAATGGGAATGAATTTCACACGCCCTTCCACCGTCACTCGGCCGCAAACATTGAGATCCCTGATTTAAAATTCTAGTAAATCCAAAACTTGTCTAAAATTATTGAAACTTGGCATTCCATCATAGAGCGGCATCAACATGTCGTGGTAAAATTTTTGTCCCGTTTGGGGCAGGTTTGGGTATAAGCTTCACAGAAACCAGAGCTTCTCACAACAAGCGTGATGCTGTCGTTAGGGAACGTGCCACCTTTGGGGACGAAACGATATCCGTTGCCTCTTATTTCTTTCAAAAAAATTCAAGTGTCAACATAGAACAACAGGAGTGTTGTGTTCAAGTTTGGAAATTTTCGGGGTTCGTTTGGGCATTTTTATATATTAACTGGGTTTTCCAGGCATTTTATGTACATAATTCAAATTCGAACTACATGCACATTCTCAAGTCCATATAAACTGGTTGAAAAATCAAGTATGTGTCCTTGGTTGCATGCTTAGGTCCCGTGCAAGAAATGGGAATGAATTTCACACACCCTGCCACCGTCACTCGGCTGCAAACATTGTGATACCTGGTTATTAAATTCTAGTAAATCCAAAACTCGTCTGAAATTCATGAAACTTGACATGCTATTATGGAGCGGCATCAACATGCCGTGGTAAATTTTTTGTCCCATTTGGGGCAGGTTAGGGTATAAGCTTCTCACAAACCAGAGCTTCTCACAACAAGCGTGATGGTTTCGGTAGGGCACGTGCCACCTTTAGGGACGAAACAATATTCGTTGCCTCTTATTTCTTTCAAAAAAAATCAGAGTGTCAACATAGAACAACAGGAGTGTTGTGTTCAATTTTGGAATTTTTCGGGGTTCGTTTGGACATTTTTATACATTAACTGGGTTTTCCAGGCATTTTCTGCGCATAATTCAAATTTGAACTACATGCACATTCTCCAGTGCATATAAACTGGTTGAAAAATGAAATATGTGTCCTTGGTTACATGCTTAGGTCCCATGCAAGAAATGGGAATGAATTTGACACATCCTGCCACCGTCACTCGGCCGCAAACATTGAGATACCTGTTTTTTAAATTCTAGTAAATGCAAAACTAGTTTGGAATTCATGAAACTTGGCATGCTATCATGCAGCAGCATCAACATGCCATGGTAAATTTTTTGTCCCATTTGGGGCAGGTTTGGGTATAATCTTCTCACAAACCAGAGCTTCTCACAACAAGCGTGATAGTTTCGGTAGGGAACATGCCACCTTTACGGACGAAACGATATCCGTTGCCTCTTATTGCCTTCAAAAAAATTCGAGTGTCAACTTAGAACAACAGGAGTGTTGTGTTCAATTTTGGAATTTTTCGGGGTTCGTTTGGACAATTTTATGCATTAACTGGGTTTTCTACGCATTTTATGCGCATAATTCAAATTTGAACTACATGCACATTCTCTAGTGCATATAAACTGGTTGAAAAATCAAATATGTGTCCTTGGCTGCATGCTTAGGTCCCCTGCAAGAAATGGGAATGAATTTCACACACCCTGCCACCGTGACTCGGCCGTAAACATTGAGATACCTGGGTTTTGAATTCTAGTAAATCCAAAGCTTGTCTGAAATTCATGAAACGTGGCGTGCTATCATGGAGCAACATCAACATGCCGTGGTAATTTTGTTGTCCCATTTGGGGCAAGTTTGGGTATAAGCTTCTCACAAACCAGAGCTGCTCACAACTAGCGTGATGGTTTTGGTAGGGAACGTGCCACCTTTGGGGACGAAGCGCCTCTTATTGCTTTCAAAAAATTTCCAGTGTCAACATAGAACAACAGGAGTGTTGTGTTCAATTATGTAATTTTTCGGGTTCGTTTGGACATTTTTATACATTAACTGGGTTTTCCAGGCATTTTATGCGCATAATTCAAATTTGAACTACATGCACATTCTCTAGTGCATATAAACTGGTTGAGAAATGAAATATGTGTCCTTGGTTGCATGCTTAGGTCCCATGCAAGAAATGGGAATGAATTTCAGACACCCTGCCACCATCACTCGGCCGCAAACATTGAGATACCTGGTTTTTAAATTCTAGTAAATCCAAAACTCGTCTAAAATTCATGAAACTTGGCGTGCTATCATGGAGCGACATCAACATGCCGTGGTAATTTTTTTGTCCCATTTGCGGCAGGTTTGGGTATAAGCTTCTCAGAAACCAGAGCTTCTCACAACAAGCGTGATGGTTTCGGTAGGGAACGTGCCACCTTTAGGGACGAAACGATATCCGTTGCCTCTTATTTCTTTCAAAAAATTGCAAGTGTCAACATAGAAGAACAAGAGTGTTGTGTTCAATTTTGGAAATTTTCGGGGTTCGTTTGGGCATTTTTATACATTAACTGGGTTTTCCAGGAATTTCATGTACATAATTCAAATTTGAACTACATGCACATTCTCAAGTGCATATAAACTGGTTGAAAAATCTAATATGTGTCCTTGGTTGCATGCTTAGGTCCCGTGCAAGAAATGGGAATGAATTTCACACACCGTGCCACCGTCAGTCGGCTGCAAACATTGTGATACCTGGTTATTAAATTCTAGTAAATCCAAAACTCGTCTCAAATTCATGAAACTTGACATGCTATCATGGAGCGGCATCAACATGCCGTGGTAAATTTTTTGTCCCATTTGGGGCAGGTTTGGGTATAAGCTTCTCACAAACCAGAGCTTCTCACAACAAGCGTGATGGTTTCGGTAGAGAACGTGCCACCTTTAGGGACGAAACAATATTCGTTGCCTCTTATTTCTTCAAAAAAAATCAGAGTGTCAACATAGAACAACATGAGTGTTGTGTTCAATTTTGGAATTTTTCGGGGTTCGTTTGGACATTTTTATACATTAACTGGGTTTTCCAGGCATTTTCTGCGCATAATTCAAATTTGAACTACATGCACATTCTCCAGTGCATATAAACTGGTTGTAAAATGAAATATGTGTCCTTGGTTGCATGCTTAGGTCCCATGCAAGAAATGGGAATGAATTTCACACATCCTGCCACCGTCACTCGGCCGCAAACATTGAGATACCTATTTTTTAAATTCTAGTAAATGCAAAACTAGTTTGGAATTCATGAAACTTGGCATGCTATCATGGAGCAGCATCAACATGCCGTGGTAAATTTTTTGTCCCATTAGGGGCAGGTTTGGGTATAATCTTCTCACAAACCAGAGCTTCTCACAACAAGCGTGATAGTTTCGGTAGGGAACATGCCACCTTTACGGACGAAACGATATCCGTTGCCTCTTATTGCCTTCAAAAAAATTCGAGTGTCAACTTAGAACAACAGGAGTGTTGTGTTCAATTTTGGAATTTTTCAGGGTTCGTTTGGACAATTTTATGCATTAACTGGGTTTTCTACGCATTTTATGCGCATAATTCAAATTTGAACTACATGCACATTCTCTAGTGCATATAAACTGGTTGAAAAATCAAATATGTGTCCTTGGCTGCATGCTTAGGTCCCCTGCAAGAAATGGGAATGAATTTCACACACCCTGCCACCGTGACTCAGCCGTAAACATTGAGATACCTGGGATTTGAATTCTAGTAAATCCAAAGCTTGTCTGAAATTCATGAAACGTGGCATGCTATCATGGAGCAACATCAACATGCCGTGGTAATTTTGTTGTCCCATTTGGGGCAAGTTTGGGTATAAGCTTCTCACAAACCAGAGCTGCTCACAACTAGCGTGATGGTTTTGGTAGGGAACGTGCCACCTTTGGGGACGAAGCGCCTCTTATTGCTTTTAAAAAATTTCTAGTGTCAACATAGAACAACATGAGTGTTGTGTTCAATTTTGTAATTTTTCGGGTTCGTTCGGACATTTTTATACATTAACTGGGTTTTCCAGGCATTTTATGCGCATAATTCAAATTTGAACTACATGCACATTCTCTAGTGCATATAAACTGGTTGAAAAATGAAATATGTGTCCTTGGTTGCATGCTTAGGTCCCATGCAAGAAATGGGAATGAATTTCAGACACCCTGCCACCGTCACTCGGCCGCAAACATTGAGATACCTGGTTTTTAAATTCTAGTAAATCCAAAACTCGTCTAAAATTCATGAAACTTGGCATGCTATCATGGAGCGACATCAACATGCCGTGGTAATTTTTTGTCCCATTTGCGGCAGGTTTGGGTATAAGCTTCTCAGAAACCAGAGCTTCTCACAACAAGCGTGATGGTTTCGTTAGGGAACGTGCCACCTTTAGGGACGAAACGATATCCGTTTCCTCTTATTTCTTTCAAAAAATTGCAAGTGTCAACATAGAAGAATAGGAGTGTTGTGTTCAATTTTGGAAATTTTCGGGGTTCGTTTGGGCATTTTTATACATTAACTGGGTTTTCCAGGAATTTCATGTACATAATTCAAATTTGAACTACATGCACATTCTCAAGTGCATATAAACTGGTTAAAAATCTAATATGTGTCCTTGGTTGCATGCTTAGGTCCCGTGCAAGAAATGGGAATGAATTTCACACACCCTGCCACCGTCAGTCGGCTGCAAACATTGTGATACCTGGTTATTAAATTCTAGTAAATCCAAAACTCGTCTAAAATTCATGAAACTTGACATGCTATCATGGAGCGGCATCAACATGCCGTGGTAAATTTTTTGTCCCATTTGGGGCAGGTTTGGGTATAAGCTTCTCACAAACCAGAGCTTCTCACAACAAGCGTGATGGTTTCAGTAGGGAACGTGCCACCTTCAGGGACGAAACAATATTCGTTGCCTCTTATTTCTTCAAAAAAATCAGAGTGTCAACATAGAACAACATGAGTGTTGTGTTCAATTTTGGAATTTTTCGGGGTTCGTTTGGACATTTGGATACATTAACTGGGTTTTCCAGGCATTTTCTGCGCATAATTCAAATTTGAACTACATGCACATTCTCCAGTGCATATAAACTGGTTCAAAAATCAAATATGTGTCCTTGGTTGCATGCTTAGGTCCCATGCAAGAAATGGGAATGAATTTCACACACCCTACCACCGTCACTCGGCCGCAAACATTGAGATACCTGTTTTTTAAATTCTAGTAAATGCAAAACTCGTTTGGAATTCATGAAACTTGGCATGCTATCATGGAATAGCATCAACATGCCGTGGTAAATTTTTTGTCCCATTTGGGGCAGGTTTGGGTATAAGCTTCTCACAAACCAGAGCTTCTCACAACAAGCGTGATAGTTTCGGTAGGGACCATGCCACCTTTAGGGATGAAACGATATCCGTTGCCTCTTATTGCTTCCAAAAAATTTCGAGTGTCAACTTAGAACAACAGGAGTGTTGTGTTCAATTTTGGAATTTTTCGGGGTTCGTTTGGACATTTTTATGCATTAACTGGGTTTTCTACCCATTTTATGCGCATAATTCAAATTTGAACTACATGCACATTCTCTAGTGCATATAAACTGGTTGAAAAATCAAATATGTGTCCTTGGCTGCATGCTTAGGTCTCCTCCTTGAAATGGGAATGAATTTCACACACCCTGCCACCGTCACTCGGCCGTAAACATTGAGATACCTGGGTTTTAAATTCTAGTAAATCCAAAACTTGTCTGAAATTCATGAAACATGGCATGCTATCATGGAGCAACATCAACATGCCGTGGTAATTTTTTTGTCCCATTTGGGGCAAGTTTGGGTATAAGCTTCTCACAAACCAGAGCTACTCACAAGTAGCGTGATGGTTTCGGTAGGGAACGTGCCACCTTTGGGGACGAAGCGCCTCTTATTGCTTTCAAAAAATTTCCAGTGCCAACATAGAACAACAGGAGTGTTGGGATCAATTTTGGAATTTTTCGGGGTTCGTTTGGACATTTTTATACATTAACTGGGTTTTCCGGGCATTTTATGCGCATAATTCAAATTTGAACTACATGCACATTCTCCAGTGCATATAAACTGGTTGAAAAATTTATTATGTGTCCTTGGTTGCATGCTTAGGTCCCGTGCAAGAAATGGGAATGAATTTCACACACCCTGCCACCGTCACTCGGCTGCAAACATTGTGATACCTGGTTATTAAATTCTAGTAAATCCAAAACTCGTCTGAAAACCATGAAACTTGACATGCTATCATGGAGCGGCATCAACATGCTGTGGTAAAATTTTTGTCCCATTTGGGGCAGGTTTGGGTATAAGCTTCTCACAAGCCAGAGCTTCTCACAACAAGCGTGATGGTTTCGGTAGGAAACGTGCCACCTTTAGGGACGAAACAATATTCGTTGCCTCTTATTTCTTTCAAAAAAATTAGAGTGTCCACATAGAACAACAGGAGTGTTGTGTTCAATTTTGGAATTTTTCGGGGTTCGTTTGGACATTTGGATACATTAACTGGTTTTCCAGGCATTTTCTGCGCATAATTCAAATTTGAACTACATGCACATTCTCCAGTGCATATAAACTGGTTCAAAAATCAAATATGTGTCCTTGGTTGCATGCTTAGGTCCCATGCAAGAAATGGGAATGAATTTCACACCCTGCCACCGTCACTCGGCCGCAAACATTGAGATACCTGTTTTTTAAATTCTAGTAAATGCAAAACTCGTTTGGAATTCATGAAACTTGGCATGCTATCATGGAATAGCATCAACATGCCGTGGTAAATTTTTTGTCCCATTTGGGGCAGGTTTGGGTATAAGCTTCTCACAAACCAGAGCTTCTCACAACAAGCGTGATAGTTTCGGTAGGGAACATGCCACCTTTACAGACGAATCAATATCCGTTGCCTCTTATTGCTTTCAAAAGTTTTCTAGTGTCAACTTAGAACAACAGGAGTGTTGTGTTCAATTTTGGAATTTTTCGGGGTTCGTTTGGACATTTTTATGCATTAACTGGGTTTTCTACGCATTTTATGCGCATAATTCAAATTTGAACTACATGCACATTCTCTAGTGCATATAAATTGGTTGAAAAATCAAATATGTGTCCTTGGCTGCATGCTTAGGTCCCCTCCAAGAAATGGGAATGAATTTCACACACCCTGCCACCGTCACTCGGCCATGAACATTGAGATACCTGGGTTTTAAATTCTTGTAAATCCAAAACTTGTCTGAAATTCATGAAACATGGCATGCTATCATGGAGCAACATCAACATGCTGTGGTAATTTTTTTGTCCCATTTGGGGCAAGTTTGGGTATAAGCTTCTCACAAACCAGAGCTACTCACAAGTAGCGTGATGGATTCGGTAGCGAACGTGCCACCTTTGGGGACGAAGCGCCTCTTATTGCTTTCAAAAAATTTCCAGTGTCAACATAGAACAACAGGAGTGTTGGGTTCAATTTTGGAATTTTTCGGGGTTCGTTTGGACATTTTTATACATTAACTGGGTTTTCCGGGCATTTTATGCGCATAATTCAAATTTGAACTACATGCACATTCTCCAGTGCATATAAACTGGTTGAAAAATGAAATATGTGTCCTTGGTTGCATGCTTAGGTCCCATGCAAGAAATGGGAATGAATTTCACACACCCTGCCACCGTCACTCGGCCGCAAACATTGAGATACCTGGATTTTAAATTCTAGTAAATCCAAAACTCGTCTGAAATTCATGAAACTTGGCATGCTATCATGGAGCGGCATCAACATGCTGTGGTAAATTTTTTGTCCCATTTGGGGCAGGTTTGGGTATAAGCTTCTCACAAACCAGAGCTTCTCACAACAAGCGTGATGGTTTCGTTAGGGAACGTGCCACCTTTGGGGACGAAACGATATCCGTTGCCTCTCATTGCTTTCTTAATTTTTCGAGTGTCAACATAGAACAACAGGAGTGTGGTGTTCAATTTTGGAAGTTTTTGGGGTTCGTTTGGACATTTCTATACATGAACTGGGTTTTCCATGCATTTTATGCACATAATTCAAATTTGAAGTACATGCACATTCTCCAGTGCATATAAACTGGTTGAAAAATCAAATATGTGTCCTTGGTTGCATGCTTAGGTCCTATGCAAAAAATGGGAATGAATTTCACACACCCTGCCACCGTCACTCGGCCGCAAACATTGAGATACCTGGTTTTAAATTCTAGTAAATCCAAAACTCGTCTGAAATTCTTGAAACTTGGCATGCTATCATGGAGCAACATCAACATGCCGTGGTAAAATTTTTGTCCCATTTGGGGCAGGTTTGGGTATAAGCTTCTCACAAACCTGAGCTACTCACAATAAGCGTGATGGTTTCGGTAGGGAACGTGCCACCTTTGGGGACGAAACGCCTCTTATTGCTTTCAAAAAATTTCGAGTGTCAACATAGAACAACAGGAGTATTGTGTTAAATTTTGGAATTTTCCGGGGTTCGTTTGGACATTTTTATACATTAACTAGGTTTTCCAGGCATTTTATGCGCATAATTCGAATTTGAACTACATGCAGATTCTCGAGTGCATATAAATTGGTTGAAAAATCAAATATGTGTCCTTGGTTGCATGCTTAGGTCCCATGCAACAAATGGGAATGAATTTCACACACCCTGCCACCGTCACTCGGCCGCAAACATTGAGATACCTGGTTTGTAAATTCTAGTAAATCCAAAACTCGTGTGAAATTCATGAAACTTGGCATGCTTTCATGGAGCGGCATCATCATGCCGTGGTAAAAATTTTGTCCCATTTGGGGCAGGTTTGGGTATAAGCTTGTCACAAACCAGAGTTCTCAAAACAAGGGTGATGGTTTCGGAAGGGAACGTGCTACCTTTAGGCACGAAACGATATCCGTTGCCTCTTATTTCTTTCAAAAAAAATGAGTGTCAACATAGAACAACAGGAGTGTTGTGTTCAATTTTGGAATTTTTTGGGGTTCGTTTGGACATTTTTATACGTTAACTAGGTTTTCCAGGCATTTTATGCGCATAATTCAAATTTGAACTACACTCACATTCTCCAGTGCATATAAACTAGTTGAAAAATAAAATATGTTTCCATTGTTGCATGCTTAGGTCCCATGCAAGAAATGGGAATGAATTTCACACACCCTGCCACCGTCACTCGGCCGCAAACATTGAGATACCTGGTTTTTAAATTCTAGTAAATCCAAAACTCCTCTGAAATTCCTGAAACTTGGCATGCTATCATGGAGCGGCATCAACATGTTCTGGTAATTTTTTTGTCCCATTTGGGGCAGGTTTGGGTATAAGCTTCTCACAAACCAGAGCTTCTCAGAAACCAGAGCTTCTCACAACAAGCGTGATGGTTTCGGTAGAGAACGTGCCACCTTTGGGGACGAAACGATATCCGTTGCCTCTTATTGCTTTCTAATTTTTTTGAGTGTCAACATAGAACAACAGGAGTGTTTTGTTCAATTTTGGAATTTTTCGAGGTTCGTTTGGACATTTTTATACATTAACTGGGGTTTCCAGGCATTTTATGCGCATAATTTAAATTTGAACTACATGCACATTCTCCAGTGCATATAAACTGGTTGAAAAAAATCAAATATGTGTCCTTGGTTGCATGTTTAGGTCCCATGCAAGAAATGGGAATGAATTTCACACACCCTGCCACCGTCGCTCGGCCGCAAGCATTGAGATACCTGGTTTTAAAATTCTAGGAAATCAAAAACACGTCTCAAATTCATGAAACTTGGCATGCTATCATGGAGCGGCATCAACATGCCGTGGTAAATTTTTTGTCCCATTTGGGGTAGGTTTGGGTATAAGCTTCTCACAAACCAGAGCTTCTCACAACAAGCGTGATGATTTCGACAGGGAACGTGCCATCTTTGGGGACGAAACGATATCCGTTGCCTCTTATTGCTTTACAAAATTTTCGAATGTCAACATAGAACAACAGGAATGTTGTGTTCAATTTTGGAATTTTTTGGGGTTCGTTTGCACATTTTTATACATTAACTTGGTTTTCCAGGCATTTTATGCGCATAATTCAAATTTGAACTACATGCACATTCTCGAGTGCATATAAATTGGTTGAAAAATCAAATATGTGTCCTTGGTTGCATGCTTAGGTCCCATGCAACAAATGGGAATGAATTTCACACACCCTGCCACCGTCACTCGGCCGCAAACATTGAGATACCTGGTTTGTAAATTCTAGTAAATCCAAAACTCGTCTAAAATTCTTGAAACTTGGCATGCTATCATGGAGCGGCATCAACATGCCGTGGTAAAAATTTTGTCCCATTTGGGGCAGGTTTGGGTATATGCTTCTCAGAAACCACAACTTCTCACAACAAGCGTGATGGTTTCGTTAGGGAACGTGCCACCTTTGGGGACGAAACGATATCCATTGCCTCTTATTGCTTTCTGTCGGAGTAAATGGCCACGGGTAGCCTAACCGACTACCCCTGGTTCTTCAGAAAAATTATCAGGCCTTTGGGCCTCCAAGCACTCCAAGCATTTGGGCCGCCTTCCCTGGCCGGCTACCTTTGAAGCCGACTCCCGGAAGGCGACCCAGCCTCAAGCAACCCTTCCCCAGGACGACTACGGGGTGGCCGACTCCAAGAAGCCGGCCAAGAAGGACACCGACTCCTAGGAGCCGGCCGAGACCACAACCACCAAAGCTGTTCCCACATAATGGCGACAAGACGGGGTGTGGCCACAGTGCGGCCCAATACCCCCGAAGCCCGAGGCGGGCATGGCTACAGGAGGCCGTACGGGACGGCCGTCTCCCGTGCGGCTCGGCACTGTAGCCATGCTAGCCTCGACGTCACCCACGACAGACTCCCGTATGGCCCACGGGCGGCGGGCCCCTTCAACCAGAGAGAGGCGTGGAGGCGGCCCGGCCTTTCCCAGTCGGCCAAGGGCGTAGCCGGCTCCCAGAAGCCGGCTACTCCCTTCCTCGAAGCAGGAGCCCCATTAAGGAGACAAGATGAGGTAAGGCTACAGTGAGAGCCCCAAGGCGGCCCACTGTAGCCACGCTTACCTCGACAAAGCCCTCGTCATCAGAGGCGAGGCTACAGTAAGCAGCCGCCGACAAGACCCTAGGCGGTGGGGCCGGCCTGTCGACCAAGAAGCCGGCAGCCGGCGGGACCCACCAGCCGGCGGGGCCCAATTGCCGCCGGAGAAGCCGGCAAGGTTAGACACTGACGGCTGGGACCGGCTCCCAGTCGGATTACCATTGTACCCCCGGGGGGTAGGCCTATATAAACCCCCCGGAGCACCCATGCAAAGGGTTGGCCTCTAAGCATAGTTGGCTTCTAAGCATAGCACACACACCATAGATAGAGAGAAGTAAGAGCTAGCCTTGTTCTTCTTCTCCCTTGAACCCAAACAGCTCTAGGAGCGATTGTAGCTACCTTCACCGATCTAGTAATCATGCGGAGACCCCGCAGAGCAGGACTAGGGGTGTTATCTCCTCGGAGAGCCCCGAACCTGGGTAAGATCCGCCGGCGTGCATGTCTTCGCCTCATCCCGTTTCCAGGCACCGGCGACGTCTTATTGGCTCCCACAATGATAAGCCATCCATTGGCATATGTCGCACCAACCACCCGACATTTGGCGCCCACCGTGGGGCCAGGTGCACCGTCGTCCGGAGACCTGTTCTGGACGGGAACCCTCTTCCTCCCCCGCGAGCGCAGCCAGCCTGCTGCGCCCGATGGCGTTTGCCTCAACGCGCTGCAAGGCGTCGACGATGCCTGTGCAGCGAGCCGCCTCGCCGATTTTCTCGGCGAGAGTCGCCTCTCCGACGAGCCTGCGTCCGACACAGGCACCGACTACCCTGAGAGCCGCCTCGTCAGTCTCCTCGACCAGCTTCACGTCTCCAGCGAGCCTGCTGCAGACATGGAGTCGGTCGGCTCCACCGACCCGATGCTCATCGACTCCGACACAGCATCGCTCGACGCCTACCCCTCCGATGTGGAGGTCTTCGACGACCCCCTCCCTCGAGCTGACAGCGGCAGCAGCGCTGTCACCGAAGTGCTGGTCATCAGCCACGTCGCCAACTCGGGCGAGAACGCCCACGACGCCCTGAAAGCGGCGATGCACAACCTCTCCGTCCCCATCCCGGCCGACGCCGACGCCGAGACCCTGGAGGCACGCCGCCTCGCCCTCATCGCGGAGGGCCAGAAGATAGCCTCCATGAGACGCCTCACCGAGGCCCACCGACGCGAAGTCGACCGCACCGCCTTCGGTACGCCGCCGCCTAGCGGCCCGAGCCGAGCCGGCTTCGTCCAGAAGCGCGCCGCGGCCGTTGCCAGCATGCTGGGCACAGATCGCCCCGTCTACGCCACCCCGCTCGAGAATCTGCGAGCCGCTCAGGCGGCTGCAGAGGAGCTAATTGGGCTGGGAGCCGACGAGCTCCCCTACATGACAAGACGGATCCAGCAGCTGATCGACGCGGCTGCAGAACGGCACGAAGCCGGCGCCCGTGCTGATAGTCATCCCCCGCGCCGGGAGCACGCCACGACGTCCCGCTCGCCGACTTCGAGCGGCGCGTGCCAGAAGAAAGACAAGGAGCCGGCTGCCAGCCGCAGCCGGACTCGCATTACCATCGAGCGCGACGCGGAAGGCCGCCCTCGAGCGGTTGAGCACCAAGGAAACCTGCCTCCTCCCCCGCCTCGAAGAGAAAGACGCCTCACTCCGCCGCCTGTCACGCATCCGACTCTTGGCGACCGACTCGGCCGCCGAGAAGGAGTCGGCGAAAACGACGCCCGCCACAGGATCGACCGCCTTGCTCGATCCTTGGTGTTAGAACAAGAAGACGATGTCGGCCCGCCATGCTTTGGCCCCCGCATCCGCGACGAGCCCTTCCCCAAAGGGTTCTCGCTCCCCGGAGACACGCCCAAGTACAACGGCTCGGTGAAGCCGGAAGATTGGCTCATCGACTACTCCACGGCCGTCAGCATAGCCAACGGCAATCGGCGCGTCGCCGTGAAGTATGTCCCCCTCATGCTGCAAGGCATGGCACGCACATGGCTCAACAGCCTCAAGCCCTACAGCATCAACAGTTGGCTGGACTTCACCGAAGTTTTCGTCTGCAACTTCACCAGCACCTACAAGCGGCCTCCCAAGCCTCGCCAGCTCTCCCTCTGCGTCCAGGGGCCCAACGAGTCGACCCGCGATTACCTCACGCGATGGGCCGAGCTCCGCAACTCCTGCGAGGGAGTGCACGAGGTCCAGGCCATCGAGTACTTCACCGCCGGGTGCCGGGAGGGCACCCTCCTCAAGCACCGACTCCTCTGCGACGAGCCGGCTACCCTCGATGAGTTGCTAGTCATCGCCGACAAGTACGCCACTGCCGACTCCTCAATGAAGACCGAGCTCCGAGTAGACGCCTCGGGGAAAGTGATTGCTCCGGCTCCCAAGACGCCGGCTGGCGACCCTAGTCGGCGCCCCTACCAGAACGACCACAAGCGCAAGGGCCCCATGCCGACTTCCTCCAGTCGGCAGGTGGCCACAGTTGAAGACGAGCAGCCCGAAGATCGGCCCGCTCCCAAGAAGAAGGGTGGCCGGCTGCCTTGGCAGCTGTCTTTCTCCTACGAGCAGGCTCTAGATGCCCCCTGCAAGTTCCACAGCGGCGCGAAGCCGTCCAACCACACAACCCGGAAATGCCACTGGCTCACCCGCATCACCAAGGGCGAAGGGATGTTGCCGCCTCCGCCTCCCGGCCCGCCGCCTCCAGCCCCCCAGCAGTCGGCGGCTCGGCCGGCAGTCGCGCCATCCAAGACGAATTTCCTGAAGAGCACGCCGCCTACGTCGTCTTCACTAGTCAAGCCGACGACAAGCGCAGCCGACGCCGACAGCACCAAGAAGTGAATGCAGTCGCCTCTAGCACCGCCGAGTTCATGCACTGGTCAGAAAAGCCAATCAGCTGGAGCCAGGCCGACCACCCAGAGGTGATGCCTTCGCCTGGCTCTTATGCAATGGTCTTGGATGTCACCCTCGCGACGGAGAGGCGAGCTGCCAGATTTTCCCGCGTCCTGATAGACGGCGGAAGCAGTATCAACATACTGTACCGCGATACCATGGAGAAGCTGAACATCAAAGCGAAGCAGCTCATGCCGAGCCGCACCGTCTTCCATGGTATCGTACCCGGCCTGTCTTGCTCTCCAATCGGCAAGATCAAAATGGATGTTCTCTTCGGAGACAAAGATCATTTTCGCCGGGAAGCAATATGGTTCGAGGTAGTGGATTTGGAGAGCCCCTATCATGCACTGCTTGGCCGACCTGCTCTGGCCAAGTTCATGGCTGTGCCCCACTACGCCTACCTGAAGATGAAGATGCCGAGCTCGAAGGGGATCATCACAGTAGCCGACGACTATAAGAAGTCCATCGAGTGTGCCATGGCCAGTAGTCGGCTGGCCGAGTCCCTCGTGGTGGCAGAAGAGAAGAAGATGTTGGAACGGGTTGTGGCCATGGCCGGCAAGCAGCCGGCCCTGTCCCCCAACCCCAAGGATTGTGATGCGCAGGGCTCCTTCCAGCCTGCCAAAGAGACGAAGAAGATACCTCTAGACCCGGAGAACCCGAAGAGGTTCGCTGTGATTGGGGCGAACTTGGACAGTAAATAGGAAGGCGAGCTTGTCAACTTCCTCCGTGAGAATCGAGACATCTTTGCATGGTCCCCAAAGGACATGCCGGGTGTCCCGAAGGATTTCGCCGAGCACAAATTACATGTCCGAGCTGATGCGAAGCCGGTCAAGCAACCCCTCCGCCGACTATCAGAAGAGAAGCGAAGAATTGTGGGAGAAGAGATAGCCCGGCTCCTTGCCCTCGGCTTTATCATGGAAGTGTTCTTTCCAGAGTGGCTTGCCAATCCAGTTCTGGTTCTGAAGAAGAATAACAAGTGGCGTATGTGTATAGACTACACGAGTTTGAACAAGGCTTGCCCAAAGGATCCGTTTGCTCTGCCACGGATTGACCAAGTGATAGACTCCACAGCCGGATGCGAGCTGTTAAGTTTTCTGGATGCATACTCAGGGTATCATCAGATCAAGTTGGACCTGGCTGACCGCCTGAAGACTGCCTTCATCACACCCTTTGGAGGTTTCTGCTACCTGACAATGACATTCGGCTTGAGAAATGCTGGTGCCACTTTTCAGCGTTGCATGCAGAAATGTCTCTTGAAACAACTCGGGAGAAATGCCCACGTCTATGTAGACGACATTGTGGTGAAGACAGAGAAGCGCGGTACCTTGCTGGAAGACCTGAAAGAAACATTCACCAACTTGCGCCGATTCCAGATCAAGCTCAATCCCGAGAAGTGCGTGTTCGGAGTACCAGCCGGCCAGCTGCTAGGCTTCCTGGTCTCCGAACGCGGCATTGAGTGCAACCCCGTCAAGATCAAGGCCATCGAGAGGATGGAGATTCCCACCAAGCTGCGAGATGTGCAGAAGTTCACTGGCTGCTTAGCCTCCCTGAATCGTTTTATAAGCCGACTACGAGAAAAGGCTCTCCCCTTGTACCGACTCATGAAGAAGTCCACTCACTTCGAGTGGAATGATCAAGCTGACCAAGCCTTCCATGAGTTGAAGAAAATGCTGACCACTCCGCCTGTCCTGGCTGCGCCGACTGAGAAGGAGCCCATGCTCCTTTACATCGCCGCGACTAGCCGAGTCGTCAGCACTGTTGTTGTGGTCCAGCGCCCGGAGGAAGGCCGAGCCCAGCTAGTCCAGAGGCCGGTCTACTATCTCAGCGAAGTACTATCTAGCTCAAAGCAAAACTACCCGCACTACCAGAAGATGTGCTATGGGGTGTACTTCGCTGCCAAGAAACTGAAGCCCTACTTCCAAGAGCACCCCATCACGGTCGTGTGCACTGCCTCGCTCGCCGAGATCATAGGCAGCCGGGATGCATCCGGCCGGGTGGCCAAATGGGCCATTGCCTTGGTGCCCTACACGATTTTCTATCAACCCCGCACCGCCATCAAGTCGCAAGCATTGGCCGACTTCCTCGTCGACTGGGCCGAGACCCAGTACTTACCGCCGGCTCCCGACTCTACCCATTGGCGGATGCACTTTGACGGGTCCAAGATGCGCACCGGCTTGGGAGCCGGCATCCTCCTCACCTCTCCCAAAGATGACAAGCTCAAGTACACGCTGCAGATCCACTTCGCCACCTCCAACAACGTGGCCGAGTACGAGGTGCTCGTACATGGGCTCCGGCTAGCCAAAGAACTCGGCATACGCCGGATCCTGTGCTACGGCGACTCAGACTTGGTGGTCCAGCAATCATCTGGCGACTGGGACGCCAAGGACGCGAACATGGCGAGCTATCGTTTCCTCGTCCAGCAGATAAGCGGATACTTCGAAGGGTGCGAGTTCCTTCACGTGCCAAGGGCCGACAACGACCAAGCAGATGCCCTAGCACGGATCGGCTCCACCCGACAAGGCATACCGACTGGCGTCTCCCTCCAGCGCCTCCTCAAGCCGTCCATCAAGCCGTCTCCAGAGTCGGACTCCATCTTCGTACCGCGTGCGCCAGATACAGCCAGATCCGACTGGAGAAATCCCGCAGGCGGCACGGGGACTTCGACAACTGGCCCGGGGACTTCAGAACCCGGCCCGGGGACTGCAGCAGTCGGCCCGGGGACTGCAACGACACAGGAAGCGGTGGCCGACTCCAATTCAACGCCCAACCCACCCACCCGAGTCGTGGTGGCCACATTAACGGAAGAAGAAGTCACAGCTCCCTCATGGGCCCAGCCCATCCTCAAGTTCCTAGTCAGCAGAGAGCTGCCGGCTGATGAGATCTCTGCAAGACTAGTGCAACGACGAGCCGCAGCATACACAATAATCAATAGAGAGCTTGTGAAGCGCAGCGTCACTGGAGTCTTCCAGCGTTGTGTCGAGCCAGAAAAAGGAGTGGCAATCCTCAAAGACATCCACCAAGGAGAGTGCAGCCACCACGCAGCCTCAAGATCCCTTGTGGCCAAGGCTTTCCGCCATGGTTTCTTCTGGCCGACTGCCTTGGACGATGCTAAAGATATAGTCAAGAGCTGCAGAGGATGCCAAGTTTTTAGTTCCAAGCAACACCTGCCGGCTTCTGCACTCAAGACCATTCCCCTCACCTGGCCTTTTGCTGTCTGGGGACTGGACATGGTGGGCCCTTTCAAGACAGCCCGCGGCGGCCTGACACATCTACTGGTCGCCGTGGACAAGTTCACAAAGTGGATCGAAGCTAAGCCGATTAAGAAGCTGAACGGGCCGACTGCCGTGACATTCATCACCGACATCACTACTCGGTACGGCGTGCCCCACAGCATCATCACCGACAACGGCACGAACTTCGCCAAAGGAGCACTGGCACGTTTCTGCGCGACGCAGGGCATCTGACTGGACTTAGCGTCCGTTGCCCACCCGTAGTCAAACGGCCAGGTCGAGCGAGCAAATGGACTCATCCTCTCCGGCATCAAGCCCCGACTGGTTGTACCACTGGAGCGATCGGCCGGCTGCTGGCTCGAAGAGCTGCCGGCTGTCCTCTGGAGCCTGCGCACTACACCCAACAAGTCAACCGGCTTCACTCCATTCTTCCTCGTGTACGGTGCCGAGGCTGTCATCCCAACAGACATCGAGTTCGACTCGCCTCGGATCACCATGTACACGGAGGAGGAAGCCAAAGAAGCAAGAGAAGACGGCGTGGACCTACTGGAAGAAGGCCGGCTGTTAGCACTCAGCCGGTCCGCCATCTACCAGCAAGGGCTGCGCCGCTACTACAACCGCAAGGTCAAGCCAAGATCTTTCCAAGAGGGCGACCTTGTGCTCCGGCTGATCCAGCGAACAGCCGACCAGCACAAGCTCTCGGCCCCTTGGGAAGGCCCCTTCGTCGTCAGCAAGGCACTCGGCAACGGCTCCTACTACTTGATCGACGCGCAAAAACCAAGAGCACGCAAGAGAGATGACTCCGGCAAGGAGTCGGAGTGACCATGGAACGCAAACCTCCTAAGACGATTTTACAGCTGAAAAGCAGTATGTATCACGCTCCCCTTTTGTATTAAGTACAAACCAATAGGCCCCCCGAACAGTACTCGGGGACTGCCTTTTATTTATCTATGAATGACGAGTGTCATATCCATGAATGTATTATTACATTTTGAATTTTTGTCCGGCACCGGGTTCGACTAGTCGGCCCGGGGACTGGCCGCCTTGAGCTATATCGAAAGTTTTTCCTAAAGTCAGAAAAGTAGTGCGCCGGCTCCCGAGTCCTCTCTTGTTGAAAGTCGCAGCTCAAAGAACTGACTGTCCGACTAGCAAGAGGAAAGACAGAAAGGACGCCCACACGAAAAACGGCTAAGGAACAACGAACCTATATAGCAAAGAGATGGCCTCCAAACATGCCTGCCGGCTACCAGAGCAGCCGGCTGGCTGGCTTCCTAAAAAACTTAGCTTTAGTCCAACAAAGCTAGAGTACTTCCCCCCCCCCAATCGGCCAAGCACTCCCCCGGCTACAGATTGCGGAGCAACTGTTGGACTGGGGAGGCGGCAACCAAGGGAGGGCGGCAAAGGAAAAAGCATAAGGACAACAAGCAAAAGTACAAGGAAAGGCCAATTGCATAAGCTATATATACATAAAGCCGCCAACAGGCCGGCAACAGACATAAGTTCGAATACACCCAGTGGGTGGAATTGTGCGAATTTAACCAAACATTGTTCTAAAGAGTAACAAGACAGGAAAAGCAAAAGACGGCAGGCTAGGGCGCGACATGGAGGCCGAGCTGGTCGGTGAAGGCGGCCTCGCCGGCTGAAGGAGTGGCCGATTAGCGGGCCCCGGCTTGACCACCACTTGCGGCAGGAGGCATGGAGGCGCGCGACGTAGTGCTGGAGGCGCGGTCAGGCTGAGGCTGGCCGGCTACTCCACCAGCCGGCTCGGCGTCTTCACCCTCCTCCTCCTCCTCTTCGCCCTCGTCGCTGGAGTCGATCTCCTCCGCCGAGTCCTCACCGTACGCCGGGTCCAGCCCGAACCACTCTTCCGGCTGGGAAACTCCATTGTCGTCCACCTCGGGGGCGAAAATGCTGGTGTTGGTGTAGTCGGCGATCGCCGAAGCCCGCCGAATGATGGCCGGCCGCGCCGGCTCCAGCTCCGTGTCGGCTTGCTGCCGCCAGGTAGCCAGCTGGTCCAGGCTCAGGGTGGGATACCAAGCCTTGACGAACTCCAGCGCCCGCCTGGCGCCGGAGCGAGCCGCCGAGGCCTTCCAAGCCTCGAAGCGGCCGACTACCACCTCCAGCCAGTCCGCAATCCGACTGGGGGTGCGAGGGACCACTTGGCCGGGCCAGAGGGCGGCCAAGACCTGCGCCCCGGCACGCTGAAGCCGGCGGAGCAGCCGGTGAGCCGGCTGGATGCGAGCCTGGATCGCCAGGAGCTGTTCCTCCAGCGAGCGGCCGGCGGTTGGCGAGATCTCAAAGCCGGCCTGCCTTCGCGCTTGGCGACGGGCCTCGATGGCTTGGTTGGCGGCAGTCGAATAGCCAGGGAAATACTCTGCGCGAAGAAGAAGAAAGGAAGAAAACAACACCAAAATTAGAAAACAAGCCAAAGTGGCAGATGGCAAGAAAGGACGAAGAGGTAGGCGGCTTACCGTCAACCAGATCTTCGATCTGGCCATAGCCGGAGACCAGAGTCTGCCTGGCCTCTGCCCAGCCGGCCGCCTCCGTCTCGAACTCGGCCTGGAGAGTGGCTTCGCGGTCCTACACCGCCTTTAGTGCCGCCTTATGGCTTTCCTCCTGGTCGGCCAGCTTCTTGACCAGGCGGTCGCGCTCCTGCACCAAGGCGGCGAGCTCGGCGTCCTTGGCACGAAGAGCAGTCTGGGACTCCCCCAGCTGTGCCCTCAGACTGGCGTTGGCCGCTGCAGAAACGGAAGAAGAAGAAAAGTAAGAAGTCGTCAAGGAAGATCCGACCCGACTGCTCAACAGTCGGCCCGAATCTCGGGGACTACACCCAGTGGGTGCGCTGACGCGCCCCCACATGAGATAAAGAACAAATCACGTACCTCGGCTCTCAGTAAGGTCGGCGGTCTTTTGAGTCAGCTCCCGAGCCTGGGAGTTGAAGGTGGCCGCTCGAAGGTTGTGGTAGTCCTGCAAGATGGACAGAAGACCGAAGTGAGAACAAAAACAGCAAAGGCAAAACCTCCAAGAAGTTCCAAGCCGCCTGCTCAGCAGCCGACTCGGAACTCGGGGACTACACCCAGTGGGTGCGCTGACGCGCCCCCACGGAAGAAATCAAGATCAAAAGGAGAAATCAAGATCAAGAAGAAACAAGATGGGAATACTAACCCGGATGGCCGCCCGCGTTGCGAGGAACTTGTCGGTGAACTGCCTCAGCGCCGCGGCTTGGCTTTGGAGCCGGGTCCGGACGTCTTGTGCATCCACGTTCACTACGGCTGTCCCTCCGCCTGGCGTCCACCCCGAGGTAGCGCTGGCCGCCTCCGTGTCTCGGGCCGACGAGCTGGAGCCCACGGCCGGCTGTGGCTCCGACGCGGCCTTCCCCGCGCGCCGGCTCGGCGGCACCCGGACCGCCACTTCAGCCCTCGCGGCCGGCTCACCCTCCGCCGACTGTGCAGGCGGCGGATCAGGCCGGCCGCCTTGGGCCGCCCCAGTTGGCGGGGTCGGCTCCGGCGCCTTCTCCAAGATGATGACGTCGTCGCCGCTTCCCCCCAGCCCTGGCTGGTCGCCGCTGGCTCCCGCTGGCGAGGGCTCCATGTCCCCAGGCGCCATGACGCGCAGCGGGGTGACCATCAAAACCTCCCCCGCCGCCGCCGCGGCCTCAGCCTCTGCCTGGGCCCTGGCTGCGGCCTCGGCAAGTGCCTTCGCCGCCTCCTCCTCCCGTGCCGCCTGGGCGGCGGCCGCCTTCCGTGCCTCCGCCTCCCGTGCCTCCTGCTCCTCGCGCGCCTCCCGCGCGTTCCTTTCCGTCGCCTCCTGGAGGTCGGCGCGGGGGTCCACGCGGCGGGTGGTGCTCCCAGAGCCCCTTGGCGACTTGACGACGGAGCCGGCAGCCGCCCGCTGAAGTGACAACGGAGCTCTGATCGTTGAAGAAAAAGACGAGAGTTCAAGAACCACCAAAGAAAGAAAGAAAGACAGTACACAAAGAAAGCGAACTTACGCCGACACGGCCTACGGTTGCTTCACCACCTTGCGGAAGCGAGCCGCCTTCGCGGCCGCCTCCTCCCGCCTGGTGGCTGCCGCCCCGCCTCTGGGTTTCTTCGTTCTACTGCCGAACAAGCCCTGGGCGGCGCGGCGCTTCTGACCTCCACCCCGAGCAGGCTGCGCGGCGGAGGAACCCGCGCCGCGTCCAGATGCCGGCTGGCGGCGCGGGACGGCTTCGGCTTCATTGTCGTCCGGCCAGTCGTCAAAGGTGGCACTGAACACGGAGCCGCCTGCTTCGCCGCCGGCTTGGCCTCCGCCCGGCTCGACGTCGTCGTCCATACGGACCGCCCCCAGGTCGGGGTCCTCCAGGTCGTGTTCGGTCCGGTCGGGGGCGAATCGGCGCTCCGCGTCTGACCCGCCGGCCGGCCGAAGCAGAGAGCTCTGTCGAAGAACAAGCCGACTAAGTCAGAGTCGGCCAAGAGGTGCTCGGCAACAAATCAAAGAGAGAGAAAAAGAGAAAAGGGGAGCATACCGTAGGCGGAGGATTGGCTCGGCTATATGGCTCCTTGCCGAACTGCCACTCTTCGGTGAGTTTGCAGTTCGCAAGGTAGTTCACCATGTAGGCGACCTCCTCGCGCGGCATCTCCTTGGTGCACATTCGGCTCGGATCGAGTTGGCCGCTCATCTGACAGATCAGGTGAGGCCGGCTCTGGAGCGGAAGAACCCGGCGCGTGACGAACGCGGCCAGAAGATCGGGCCCCGTCAGGCCCTTCGACTGGACCATCACCCGCAGTCGGGCGACAGCGGCGTTTCCAGCCGGCGACAGCGTCACCGCCCGGAAGGACCACTGGGGCGGCCTGCCCGCCCGTGGGCCGGCTACGTAAGCCGGCAGGTTGATGTAGTCGCCCCGTGGGGAGATGTTCCGCATGTAGAAGTACGACTTCTGCCACTTCTTCACCGATTGGATTAGCGGGATGACGGGGAAGGGGTTGTCGGTGACCGATCTCCGCGACGCGATGAAGGCGCCAGTCTGAGCCGGCATGCCCCGCATGCGTGTGCCCAGCTTCGACTAGAAGAACTCCCCCCAGAGCTCGAGGGTGGGGAGGACGCCGAGGTAGCCCTCGCATAGGGTGACGAAGGCGGACAGCAGCACCACTGCGTTGGGGGTGAGATGGTGCGGCTGGAGCTGATAGAAGTCGAGCCAGGAGCGGAAGAAGGCGCTCACTGGCAGGCCGAAGCCGCGCAAGAAGTGCGAGCGGAAGACCACCCGCTCGCCCTCCTGTGGCTCCGGTGTGATTTCCCTCGCCGGCGCGAGGCGGACCTCCACTTTGTCCCCGGTGGGCAGCCGCCGCGTGTCGCGGAGGAAGTCGACGTGGTCGTCGTGGACGTTGGAGCCGTCCCAATCCCCGCCATACTGCTCCGTGGCAGGAGGCATGGCGAAAGCTAGCGCGGCGGCGGAGGAATGCGCAGTGGAAGAGCGCGGCTGCGAGGCGATGTCGCGAGAGCGGGCGAGCGAAGAAGACGGTGGAAGTAGGAGGAGTGTGCGAGGGCCTGCCACCCTCCACCTCCCCCTACTTATAGCCTCGCGAGGCAAGGCCGAAGAGGCCGGACGTGGGGGGAGACGTGGGATTAACTGCGCCCACTCCCCCCACGTCTCGCGATTATTGCGCATAAATGCGAGCCGAAACTTCCGCACGGAACGTGCGGACGGTTTTGGGATACAAAGGATCCACGCCTGGGCCGGGGCGCGGACGTGGCGGGCCCCCTCCCTGCGGCGACGTCCCGTCACGCGCGTGGGCTGGCAGGCTTTCCGGCCACGTGGTTCGCAGACGGCCAGTGGCCGGCCCGCGGCCCGGTGCGCGCGCCAGCGGGCTCCCGCTCTCCGACTCCAGAAGATTTCGACTCAGGCGGCGCGCCTGACCAAGGCCGGCTCCTAGCTGCCGGCTTGTCAAGATAGGAAGCTGATTGAGCTTCTCAACCCCTGCTCCACCTCGAAGCCCAATCAGCTTCGGGGACTACTGTCGGAGTAAATGGCCACGGGTAGCCTAACCGACTACCCCTGGTTCTTCAGAAAAATTATCAGGCCTTTGGGCCTCCAAGCACTCCAAGCATTTGGGCCGCCTTCCCTGGCCGGCTACCTTTGAAGCCGACTCCCAGAAGGCGACCCAACCTCAAGCAACCCTTCCCCAGGACGACTACAGGGTGGCCGACTCCAAGAAGCCGGCCAAGAAGGACGCTGACTCCTAGGAGCCGGCCGAGACCACAACCACCAAAGCTGTTCCCACATAACGGCGACAAGACGGGGTGTGGCCACAGTGCGGCCCACTACCCCCGAAGCCCGAGGCGGGCATGGCTACAGAAGGCCGTACGGGACGGCCGTCTCCCGTGCGGCTCGGCACTGTAGCCATGCTAGCCTCGACGTCACCCACGACAGACTCCCGTACGGCCCACGGGCGGCGGGCCCCTTCAGCCAGAGAGAGGCGTGGAGGCGGCCCGGCCATTCCCAGTCGGCCAAGGGCGTAGCCGGCTCCCAGAAGCCGGCTACTCCCTTCCTCGAAGCAGGAGCCCCATTAAGGAGACAAGACGAGGTAAGCCTACAGTGAGAGCCCCCAAGGCGGCCCACTGTAGCCACGCTTACCTCGACAAAGCCCTCGTCGTCAGAGGCGAGGCTATAGTAAGCAGCCGCCGACAAGACCCTAGGCGGTGGGGCCGGCCTGTGGACCAAGAAGCCGGCAGCCGGCGGGACCCACCAACCGGCGGGGCCCAATTGCCGGCGGAGAAGCCGGCAAGCGTAGACACTGACGACTGGGACCGGCTCCCAGTCGGATTACCATTGTACCCCCGGGGGGTAGGCCTATATAGACCCCCCGGAGCACCCATGCAAAGGGTTGGCCTCTGAGCATAGTTGGCTTCTAAGCATAGCACACACACTATAGATAGAGAGAAGTAAGAGCTAGCCTTGTTCTTCTTCTCCCTTTAACCCAAACAGCTCTAGGAGCGATTGTAGCTACCTTCACCGATCTAGTGATCATGCGGAGTCCCCGCAGAGCAGGACTAGGGGTGTTATCTCCTCGGAGAGCCCCGAACATGGGTAAGATCCGCCGGCGTGCATGTCTTCGCCTCATCCCGTTTCCAGGCACCGGCGACGTCTTATTGGCTCCCACAATGATAAGCCATCCCTTGGCATATGTCGCACCAACCACCCGACACTTTCTAAATTTTTGCAGTGTCAACATCGAACAACAGGAGTGTTGTGCTCAATTTTCGAATTTTTCGGGGTTCGTTTCGACATTTTTATACATTAACTGGGTTTTCCAGGCATTTTATGCGCATAATTCAAATTTGAACTACATGCACATTCTCCAGTGCGTATAAACTGGTTGAAAAATCAAATATGTGTCCTTGGTTGCATGCTTAGGTCCCATGCAAGAAATGGGAATGAATTTCACACACCCTGGCACCGTCACTCGGCCGCAAACATTGAGATACCTGGTTTTAAATTCTAGTAAATCCAAAACTCGTTTGAAATTCATGAAACTTGGCATGCTATCATGGAGGGGCATCAACATGCCATGGTAATTTTTTGTCCCATTTGGGGCAGGTTTGGGTATAAGCTTCTCACAACCTTGAGCTTCTCACAACAAGCGTGATGGTTTCGGTAGGGTACGTGCCACCTTTAAGGACGAAATGATATCCATTGCTTCTTATTACTTTCTGAATTTTTCTAGTGTCAACATAGAACAACTGGAGTGTTGTGTTCAATTTTGGAATTTTTCGGGGTTCGTTTGGACATTTTTATAAATTAACTGGGTTTTCCAAGCATTTTATGCACATAATTCAAATTTGAAATACATGCACATTCTCGAGTGCATATAAACTGGTTGAAAAATCAAATATGTGTCCTTGGTTGCATGCTTAGGTCCCGTGCAAGAAATGGGAATGAATTCCACACACCCTGCCACCGTCACTCGGTCGCAAACATTGTGATACCTGGTTTTTAAATTCTAGTAAATCCAAAACTCGTCTGAAATTCATGAAACTTGGCGTGCTATCATGGAGCGGCATCAACATGCCGTGGTAAATTTTTTGTCCCATTTGGGGCAGGTTTGGGTATAAGCTTCTCACAAACCAGAGCTTCTCACAACAAGCGTGATGGTTTCGGTAAGGAACGTGCCACCTTTAGGGACGAAACGATATCCATTGCCTCTTGATTCTTTCAAAAAATTTCAAGTGTCAACATAGAACAACATGAGTGTTGTGTTCAATTTTGGAATTTTTCGGTGTTCGTTTGGACATTTTTATACATTAACTGGGTTTTCCAGGCATTTTATGCGCATAATTCAAATTTGAACTACAAGCACATTCTCAAGTGCATATAAACTGGTTAAGAAATCAAATATGTGTCCTTGGTTGCATGCTTAGGTCCCATGCACGAAAAGGGAATGAATTTCACACAGCCTGCCACCTTCACTCGGCTGCAAACGTTGAAATACCTGTTTTTTAAATTCTAGTAAATGCAAAACTCGTCTGAAATTCATGAAACTTGTCTTGCTATCATGGAGCGGCATCAACATGCCGTGGTAAATTTCTTGTCCCATTTGGGGTAGGTTTGGGTATAAGCTTCTCACAAACCAGTGCTTCTCACAACAAGCGTGATGATTTCGACAGGGAACGTGCCATCTTTGGGGACGAAACGATATCTTTTGCTTCTAATTGCTTTACAAAATTTTCGAATGTCAACATAGAACAACAGGAATGTTGTGTTCAATTTTGGAATTTTTCGGGGTTCGTTTGCACATTTTTATACATTAACTTGGTTTTCCAGGCATTTTATGCGCATAATTCAAATTTGAACTACATGCACATTCTCGAGTGCATATAAACTGGTTGAAAAATCAAATATGTGTCCTTGGTTGCATGCTTAGGTCCCATGCAACAAATGGGAATGAATTTCACACACCCTGCCACCGTCACTCGGCCGCAAATATTGAGATACCTGGTTTGTAATTTCTCGCAAATCCAAAACTCGTCTAAAATTCTTGAAACTTGGCATGCTATCATGGAGTGGCAGCAACATGCCGTGGTAAAAATTTTGTCCCATTTGGGGCAGGTTTGGGTATATGCTTCTCAGAAACCACAGCTTCTCACAACAAGCGTGATGGTTTCGTTAGGGAACGTGCCACCTTTGGGGACGAAACGATATCCGTTGCCTCTTATTGCTTTCTAAATTTTTGCAGTGTCAACATAGAACAACAGGAGTGTTGTGCTCAATTTTGGAATTTTTCGGGGTTCGTTTCGACATTTTTAGACATTAACTGGGTTTTCCAGGCATTTTATGCGCATAATTCAAATTTGAACTACATGCACATTCTCCAGTGCATATAAACTGGTTGAAAAATCAAATATGTGTCCTTGGTTGCATGCTTAGGTCCCGTGCAAGAAATGGGAATGAATTTCACACACCCTGCCACCGTCACTCGGCCGCAAACATTGTGATACCTGGTTTATAAATTCTAGTAAATCCAAAACTCGTGTGAAATTCATGAAACTTGGCATGCTATCATGGAGCGGCATCAACATGCCGTGGTAAATTTTTTGTCCCATTTGGGGCAGGTTTGGGTATAAGCTTCTCACAAACCAAAGCTTCTCACAACAAGCATGATGGTTTCGGTAGGGAACGTGCCACCTTTAGGGACGAAACGATATCCGTTGCCTCTTATTTCTTTCAAAAAATTTCAAGTGTCAACATAGAACAACAGGAGTGTTGTGTTCAATTTTGGAATTTTTCGGGGTTCGTTCGGACATTTTTATAAATGAACTGGGTTTTCCAGGCATTTTATGCACATAATTCAAATTTGAAATACATGCACATTCTCCAGTGCATATAAACTGGTTGAAAAATCAAATATGTGTCCTTGGTTGCATGCTTAGGTCCCGTGCAAGAAATGGGAATGAATTTCACACACCCTGCCACCGTCACTCGGCCGCAAACATTGTGATACCTGGTTTTTAAATTCTAGTAAATCCAAAACTCGTCTGAAATTCATGAAACTTGGCATGCTATCATGGAGTGGCATCAACATGCCGTGGAAAATTTCTTGTCCCATTTGGGGTAGGTTTGGGTATAAGCTTCTCACAAACCAGTGCTTCTCACAACAAGCGTGATGGTTTCGGTAGGGAATGTGCCACCTTTACGGATGAAACGCCTCTAATTGCTTTCAAAAAATTTCGAGTGTCAACATAGAACAACAGGAGTGTTGTGTTCAATTTTGGAATTTTTCGGGGTTCGTTTGGACATTTTTATACATTAACTGGGTTTTCCAGGCATTTTATGTGCATAATTCAAATTTGAACTACATGCACATTCTCTAGTGCATATAAACTCGTTGAAATATCAAATATGTGTCCTTGCTTGCATGCTTAGGTCCCATCCAAGAAATGGGAATGAATTTCACACACCCTGCCACCATC
Source organism: Triticum aestivum (assembly GCF_018294505.1). Taxonomy (NCBI): domain Eukaryota; kingdom Viridiplantae; phylum Streptophyta; class Magnoliopsida; order Poales; family Poaceae; genus Triticum; species Triticum aestivum. The sequence continues at coordinate 161,307,135 of NC_057796.1, read as the reverse complement.
ACTCGGCCGCAAACATTGAGATACTTGGTTTTTTAAAATGTAGTAAATCCAAAACTCGTCTGAAATTCATGAAACTTGGCATGCTATCATGGACCGGCATCAACATGCTGTGGTAAATTTTTTGTCCCATTTGGGGCAGGTTTGGGTATAAGCTTCACACAAACCAGAGTTCTCAAAACAAGCGTGATGGTTTCGGTAGGGAACGTGCCACCTTTAGGGACAAAACTATATCCATTGCCTCTTATTTGTTTGAAAAAAATTTGAGTGTCAACATAGAACAACAGGAGCGTTGTGTTCAATTTTGGAATTTTTTCGGGGTTCATTTGGACATTTTTATACATTAACTAGGTTTTCCATGCATTTCATGCGCATAATTCAAATTTGAACTACATGCACATTCTCCAGTGCATATAAACTTGTTGAAATATCAAATATGTGTCCTTGGTTCCATGCTTAGGTCCCATGCAAGAAATGGGAATGAATTTCACACACCCTGCCACCGTCACTCGGCCACAAACATTGAGATACTTGGTTTTTAAATTCTAGTAAATCCAAAACTCGTCTGAAATTCATGAAACTTGGCATGCTATCGTGGAGCGGCATCAACATGCCGTGGTAAATTTTTTGTCCCATTTGGGGTAGGTTTAGGTATATGCTTGTCACAAACCAGAGTTCTCAAAACAACTGTGATGGTTTCGGTAGGGAACGTGCCACCTTTAGGGACGAAATAATATCCGTTGCATGTTATTTCTTTCAAAAAAAATTGAGTGTCAACATAGAACAACAGGAGTGTTGTGTTCAATTTTGGAATTTTTTCGGGGTTCGTTTAGACATTTTTATACATTAACTAGGTTTTCCAGGCATTTTATGTGCATAATTCAAATTTGAACTACATGCACATTCTCTAGTGCATATAAACTCGTTGAAAAATCAAATATGTGTCCTTGGTTGCATGCTTAGGTCCCATGCAAGAAATGGGAATGAATTTCACACACCCTGCCACCATCACTCGGTCGCAAACATTGAGATACGTGGTTTTTAAATTCTAGTAAATCCAAAACTCGTCTGAAATTCATGAAACCTGGCATGCTATCATGGAGCGGATCAACATGTTGTGGTAAATTTTTTGTCCCATTTTAGGCAGGTTTGGGTATAAGCTTCTCACAAACCAGAGCTTCTCACAACAAGCGTGATGGTTTCGGTAGGGAACGTGCCACCTTTACGGACAAAACGATATTCGTTGCCTCTTATTGCTTTCAAAAAATTTCGAGTGTCAACATAGAACAACAGGAGTGTTGTGTTCAATTTTGGAATTTTTCGGGGTTCGTTCGGACATTTTTATAAATGAACTGGGTTTTCCAGGCATTTTATGCACATAATTCAAATTTGAAATACATGCACATTCTCCAGTGCATATAAACTGGTTGAAAAATCAAATATGTGTCCTTGGTTGCATGCTTAGGTCCCGTGCAAGAAATGGGAATGAATTTCACACACCCTGCCACCGTCACTCGGCCGCAAACATTGTGATACCTGGTTTATAAATTCTAGTAAATCCAAAACTCGTGTGAAATTCATGAAACTTGGCATGCTATCATGGAGCGGCATCAACATGCCGTGGTAAATTTTTTGTCCCATTTGGGGCAGGTTTGGGTATAAGCTTCTCACAAACCAAAGCTTCTCACAACAAGCATGATGGTTTCGGTAGGGAACGTGCCACCTTTAGGGACGAAACGATATCCGTTGCCTCTTATTTCTTTCAAAAAAATTCAAGTGTCAACATAGAACAACAGGAGTGTTGTGTTCAATTTTGGAATTTTTCGGGGTTCGTTCGGACATTTTTATAAATGAACTGGGTTTTCCAGGCATTTTATGCACATAATTCAAATTTGAAATACATGCACATTCTCCAGTGCATATAAACTGGTTGAAAAATCAAATATGTGTCCTTGGTTGCATGCTTAGGTCCCGTGCAAGAAATGGGAATGAATTTCACACACCCTGCCACCGTCACTCGGCCGCAAACATTGTGATACCTGGTTTTTAAATTCTAGTAAATCCAAAACTCGTCTGAAATTCATGAAACTTGGCATGCTATCATGGAGTGGCATCAACATGCCGTGGTAAATTTCTTGTCCCATTTGGGGTAGGTTTGGGTATAAGCTTCTCACAAACCAGTGCTTCTCACAACAAGCGTGATGGTTTCGGTAGGGAATGTGCCACCTTTACGGATGAAACGCCTCTAATTGCTTTCAAAAAATTTCGAGTGTCAACATAGAACAACAGGAGTGTTGTGTTCAATTTTGGAATTTTTCGGGGTTCGTTTGGACATTTTTATACATTAACTGGGTTTTCCAGGCATTTTATGTGCATAATTCAAATTTGAATTACATGCACATTCTCTAGTGCATATAAACTCGTTGAAATATCAAATATGGGTCCTTGCTTGCATGCTTAGGTCCCATCCAAGAAATGGGAATGAATTTCACACACCCTGCCACCATCACTCGGCCGCAAACATTGAGATACTTGGTTTTTTAAAATGTAGTAAATCCAAAACTCGTCTGAAATTCATGAAACTTGGCATGCTATCATGGACCGGCATCAACATGCTGTGGTAAATTTTTTGTCCCATTTGGGGCAGGTTTGGGTATAAGCTTCACACAAACCAGAGTTCTCAAAACAAGCGTGATGGTTTCGGTAGGGAACGTGCCACCTTTAGGGACAAAACTATATCCATTGCCTCTTATTTGTTTGAAAAAAATTTGAGTGTCAACATAGAACAACAGGAGCGTTGTGTTCAATTTTGGAATTTTTTCGGGGTTCATTTGGACATTTTTATACATTAACTAGGTTTTCCATGCATTTCATGCGCATAATTCAAATTTGAACTACATGCACATTCTCCAGTGCATATAAACTGGTTGAAATATCAAATATGTGTCCTTGGTTCCATGCTTAGGTCCCATGCAAGAAATGGGAATGAATTTCACACACCCTGCCACCGTCACTCGGCCACAAACATTGAGATACTTGGTTTTTAAATTCTAGTAAATCCAAAACTCGTCTGAAATTCATGAAACTTGGCATGCTATCGTGGAGCGGCATCAACATGCCGTGGTAAATTTTTTGTCCCATTTGGGGTAGGTTTAGGTATATGCTTGTCACAAACCAGAGTTCTCAAAACAAGTGTGATGGTTTCGGTAGGGAACGTGCCACCTTTAGGGACGAAATAATATCCGTTGCATGTTATTTCTTTCAAAAAAAATTGAGTGTCAACATAGAACAACAGGAGTGTTGTGTTCAATTTTGGAATTTTTTCGGGGTTCGTTTAGACATTTTTATACATTAACTAGGTTTTCCAGGCATTTTATGTGCATAATTCAAATTTGAACTACATGCACATTCTCTAGTGCATATAAACTCGTTGAAAAATCAAATATGTGTCCTTGGTTGCATGCTTAGGTCCCATGCAAGAAATGGGAATGAATTTCACACACCCTGCCACCATCACTCGGTCGCAAACATTGAGATACGTGGTTTTTAAATTCTAGTAAATCCAAAACTCGTCTGAAATTCATGAAACCTGGCATGCTATCATGGAGCGGATCAACATGTTGTGGTAAATTTTTTGTCCCATTTTAGGCAGGTTTGGGTATAAGCTTCTCACAAACCAGAGCTTCTCACAACAAGCGTGATGGTTTCGGTAGGGAACGTGCCACCTTTACGGACAAAACGATATTCGTTGCCTCTTATTGCTTTCAAAAAATTTCGAGTGTCAACATAGAACAACAGGAGTGTTGTGTTCAATTTTGGATTTTTTCGGGATTCGTTTGGACATTTTTAGACATGAACTGGGTTTTCCATGCATTTTATGCACATAATTAAAATTTGAACTACAAGCACATTCTCCAGTGCATATAAACTGGTAGAAAAAATAAAATATGTGTCCTTGGTTGCATGCTTACGTCCCATGCAAGAAATGGGAATGAATTTCACACACCCTGCCACCGTCACTCGGCCGCAAACATTGAGGTACCAATTTTTTAAATCTAGTAAATCCAAAACTCGTCTGAAATTCATGAAACTTGGCGTGCTATCATGGGGCAACATCAACATGGCGTGGTAAAATTTTTGTCCCATTTGGGGCAGGTTTGGGTATAAGCTTCTCATAAACCTGAGCTACTCACAACAAGCGTGATGGTTTCGGTAGGGAACGTGCCACCTTTGGGGACGAAACGCCTCTTATTTCTTTCAAAAAATTTCAAGTGTCAACATAGAACAACCGGAGTGTTGTGTTCAATTTTGGAATTTTTTGGGGTTCGTTTGGACATTTTTATACATTAACTAGGTTTTCCAGGCATTTTATGCGCATAATTCAAATTTGAACTACATGCACATTCTCCAATGCATATAAACTGGTTAAGAAATCAAATATGTGTCCTTGGTTGCATGCTTAGGTCCCATCCAAGAAATGGGAATGAATTTCACACACCCTGCCACCGTCACTCGGCCGCAAACATTGAGATACTTGGTTTTTTAAAATGTAGTAAATCCAAAAAGTCGTCTGAAATTCATGAAACTTGGCATGCTATCATGGACCGGCATCAACATGCTGTGGTAAATTTTTTGTCCCATTTGGGGCAGGTTTGGGTATAAGCTTCACACAAACCAGAGTTCTCAAAACAAGCGTGATGGTTTCGGTAGGGAACGTGCCACCTTTAGGGACGAAACGATATCCATTGCCTCTTATTTGTTTGAAAAAAAATTGAGTGTCAACATAGAACAACAGGAGCGTTGTGTTCAATTTTGGAATTTTTTCGGGGTTCGTTTGGACATTTTTATACATTAACTAGGTTTTCCATGCATTTCATGCGCATAATTCAAATTTGAACTACATGCACATTCTCCAGTGCATAGAAACTGGTTGAAAAATCAAATATGTGTCCTTGGTTCCATGCTTAGGTCCCATGCAAGAAATGGGAATGAATTTCACACACCCTGCCACCGTCACTCGGCCACAAACATTGAGATACTTGGTTTTTAAATTCTAGTAAATCCAAAACTCGTCTGAAATTCATGAAACTTGGCATGCTATCCTGGAGCGGCATCAACATGCCGTGGTAAATTTTTTGTCCCATTTGGGGTAGGTTTGGGTATATGCTTGTCACAAACCAGAGTTCTCAAGACAAGCGTGATGGTTTCGGTAGGGAACGTCCCACCTTTAGGGACGAAACGATATCCGTTGCACGTTATTTCTTTCAAAAAAAATTGAGTGTCAACATAGAACAACAGGAGTGTTGTGTTCAATTTTGGAATTTTTTCGGGGTTCGTCTGGACATTTTTATACATTAACTAGGTTTTCCAGGCATTTTATGTGCATAATTCAAATTGGAACTACATGCACATTCTCTAGTGCATATAAACTCATTGAAAAATCAAATATGTGTCCTTGGTTGCATGCTTAGGTCCCATGCAAGAAATGGGAATGAATTTCACACACCCTGCCACCATCACTCGGCCGCAAACATTGAGATACGTGGTTTTTAAATTCTAGTAAATCCAAAACTCGTCTGAAATTCATGAAACCTGGCATGCTATCATGGAGCGGCATCAACATGTTGTGGTAAATTTTTTGTCCCATTTTAGGCAGGTTTGGGTATAAGCTTCTCACAAACCAGAGCTTCTCACAACAAGCGTGATGGTTTCGGTAGGGAACGTGCCACCTTTACGGACAAAACTATATTCGTTGCCTCTTATTGCTTTCAAAAAATTTCGAGTGTCAACATAGAACAACAGGAGTGTTGTGTTCAATTTTGGATTTTTTCGGGATTCGTTTGGACATTTTTATACATGAACTAGGTTTTCCATGCATTTTATGCACATAATTAAAATTTGAACTACATGCACATTCTCCAGTGCATATAAACTGGTTGAAAAATCAAATATGTGTCCTTGGTTGCATGCTTACGTCCCATGCAAGAAATGGGAATGAATTTCACACACCCTGCCACCGTCACTCGGCCGCAAACATTGAGGTACCTATTTTTTAAATCTAGTAAATCCAAAACTCGTCTGAAATTCATGAAACTTGGCATGCTATCATGGAGCAACATCAACATGCCGTGGTAAATATTTTGTCCCATTTGGTGCAGGTTTGGGTATAAGCTTCTCATAAACCTGAGCTACTCACAACAAGCGTGATGGTTTCGGTAGGGAACGTGCCACCTTTGGGGACGAAACGCATCTTATTTCTGTCAAAAAAATTCGAGTGTCAACATAGAACAACCGGAGTGTTGTGTTCAATTTTGGAATTTTTCGGGGTTCGTTTGGACATTTTTATACATTAACTGGGTTTTCCAGGCATTTTATGCGCATAATTCAAATTTGGACTACATGCACATTCTCCAATGCATATAAACTGGTTGAAAAATCAAATATGTGTCCTTGGTTGCATGCTTAGGTCCCATGCAAGAAATGGGAATGAATTTCACACACCCTGCCACCATCACTCGGCCGCAAACATTGAGATACCTGGTTTTTAAATTCTAGTAAATCCAAAACTCGTCTGAAATTCATGAAACTTGGCATGCTATCATGGAGTGGCATCAACATGCCGTGGTAAATTTTTTTGTCCCATTGGGGGCAGGTTTGGGTATAAGCTTCTCAGAAACCAGAGCTTCTCACAACAAGCGTGATGGTTTCGGAAGGGAACGTGCCACCTTTAGGGACGAAACGATATCCGTTGCCTCTTATGGCTTTCAAAATTTCTCGAGTGTCAACATAGAACAACAGGAGTGTTGTGTTCAATTTTGGAATTTTTCGGGGTTCGTTTGGCCATTTTTATACATTAACTGGGTTTTCCAGGCAATTTATGCGCATAATTCAAATTTGAACTACATGCACATATAAATTGGTTGAAAAATCAAATATGTGTCCTAGGTTGCATGCTTAGGTCCCATGCAAGAAATGGGAATGAGTTTCAGACACCCTGCCACCATCACTCGGCCGCAGACATTGAGATACCTGGTTTTTAAATTCTAGTAAATCCAAAACTCGTCAGAAATTCATGAAACTTGGTATGCTATCATCGAGCAGCATCAACATGTTGTGGTAAAATTTTTGTCCCATTTGGGGCAGGTTTGGGCATAAGCTTCTCAGAAACCAGAGCTTCTCACAACAAGCGTGATGGTTTCGTTAGGGAACGGGCCACATTTGGGGACGAAACAATATCCGTTGCCTGTTATTGCTTTCTAAAATTTTCAAGTGTCAACATAGAACAACAAGAGTATTGTGTTCAATTTTGGAATTTCTCGGGGTTCGTTTGGAAATTTTTATACATTAACTGGGGTTTCCAGGCATTTTATGTGCTTAATTCAAATTATAACTACATGCACATTCTCCAGTGCATATAAACTGGTTGAAAAATCAAATATGTGTCCTAGGTTGCATGCTTAGGTCCCATGCAAGAAATGGGAATGAGTTTCAGACACCCTGCCACCGTCACTCGGCCGCAGACATTGAGATACCTGGTTTTTAAATTCTAGTAAATCCAAAACTCGTCAGAAATTCATGAAACTTGGTATGCTATCATCGAGCGGCATCAACATGTTGTGGTAAATTTTTTGTCCCATTTGGGGCAGGTTTGGGCATAAGCTTCTCAGAAACCAGAGCTTCTCACAACAAGCGTGATGGTTTCGTTAGGGAACGGGCCACATTTGGGGACGAAACGATATCCGTTGCCTGTTATTGCTTTCTAAAATTTTCAAGTGTCAATATAGAACAACAAGAGTATTGTGTTCAATTTTGGAATTTCTCGGGGTTCGTTTGGAAATTTTTATACATTAACTGGGGTTTCCAGGCATTTTATGTGCTTAATTCAAATTATAACTACATGCACATTCTCCAGTGCATATAAACTGGTTGAAAAATCAAATATGTGTCCTAGGTTGCATGCTTAGGTCCCATGCAAGAAATGGGAATGAGTTTCAGACACCCTGCCACCGTCACTCGGCCGCAAACATTGAGATGCCTGGTTTTTAAATTCTAGTAAATCCAAAACTCGTCAGAAATTCATGAAACTTGGCATGCTATCATGGAGTGGCATCAACATGCCGTGGTAAATTTTTTGTCCCATTTGGGGCTGGTTTTGGAATAAGCTTCTCACAAACAAGAGCTTCTCACAACAAGTGTGATGGTTTCGGTAGGGAACATGCCACCTTTAGGGACGAAACGATACCCGTTGCCTCTTATTTCTTTCAAAAAGTTTTGAGTGTCAACATAGAACAACAGGAGTGTTGTGTTCAATTTTGGAAATTTTCTGGGTTCATTTGGACATTTTTATACATTAACTGGGTTTTCCAGGCATTTTATGCACATAATTGAAATTTGAACTACATGCACATTCTCCAGTGCATATAAACTGGTTGAAAATTCAAATATCTGTCATTGGTTAGCAGCTTAGGTCCCATGCAACAAATGGGAATGAATTTCACACACCCTGCCACCGTCACTCGGCCACAAACATTGAGATACCTGGTTTTTAAATTCTAGTAAATCCAAAACTCGTCTAAAATTCATGAAACTTGGCATGCTATCATGGAGCGGCATCAACATGCCGTGGTAAATTTTTTGTCCCATTTGGGGCAGGTTTGGGTATAAGCTTCTCAGAAACCAGAGCTTCTCACAACAAGCGTGATGGTTTCGGTAGGGAACATGCCACCTTTAGGGACGAAACGATATCCGTTGCCTCTTATTTCTTTCAAAAAAATTCAAGTGTCAACATAGAACAACAGGAGTGTTGGGTTCAATTTTGGAATTTTTCGGGGTTCGTTTGGACATTTTTATACATTAACTAGGGTTTCCAGGCATTTTATGCACATAATTCAAATTTGAACTACATGCCCATTTACCAGCGCATATAAACTGGTTGACAAATCAAATATGTGTCCTTGGTTGCATGCTTAGGTCCCATGCAAGAAATGGGAATGAATTTCACACACCCTTCCACCGTCAATTGGCTGCAAACATTGAGATACCTGGTTTTCAAATTCTAGTAAATCCAAAACTCGTCAGAAATTCATGAAACTTGGCATGCTATCATGGAGCGGGATCAACATGTTGTGGTAAAAATTTTGTCCCATTTGGGGCAGGTTTGGTTATAAGCTTCTCAGAAACCAGAGCTTCTCTCAACAAGCATGATGGTTTCGTTAGGGAACGGGCCATCTATGGGGACGAAACGATATCCGTTGCCTCTTATTGCTTTCTAAAATTTTCAAGTGTCAACATAGAACAACAGGATTGTTGTGTTCAATTTTGGAAATTTTCAGGGTTCGTTTGGACATTTTTATACATTAACTGGGGTTTCCAGGCATTTTATGCGCATAATTCAAATTTGAACTACATGCACATTCTCCATTGCATATAAACTGGTTGAAAATTCAAATATGTGTCCTTGGTTACATGCTTAGGTCCCATGCAAGAAATGGGAATGAATTTCACACACCCTGCCACCGTCACTCGGCCGCAAACATTGAGATACCTGGTTTTTAAATTCTAGTAAATCCTAAACTCGTCTAAAATTCATGAAACTTGGCATGCTATCACGGAGCGGCGTCAACATGCTGTGGTAAAATTTTTGTCCCATTTGGGGCAGGATTGGGTATAAGCTTCTCAGAAACCAGAGCTTCTCTCAACAAGCATGATGGTTTCGTTAGGGAACGGGCCATCTATGGGGACGAAACGATATCCGTTGCCTCTTATTGCTTTCTAAAATTTTCAAGTGTGAACATAGAACAACAGGATTGTTGTGTTCAATTTTGGAAATTTTCAGGGTTCGTTTGGACATTTTTATACATTAACTGGGGTTTCCAGTCATTTTATGCGCATAATTCAAATTTGAACTACATGCACATTCTCCATTGCATATAAACTGGTTGAAAATTCAAATATGTGTCCTTGGTTAGCAGCTTAGGTCCCATGCAAGAAATGGGAATGAATTTCACACACCCTGCCACCGTCACTCGGCCACAAACATTGAGATACCTGGTTTTTAAATTCTAGTAAATCCAAAACTCGTCTAAAATTCATGAAACTTGGCATGCTATCATGGAGCGGCATCAACATGCCGTGGTAAATTTTTTGTCCCATTTGGGGCAGGTTTGGGTATAAGCTTCTCAGAAACCAGAGCTTCTCACAACAAGCGTGATGGTTTCGGTAGGGAACATGCCACCTTTAGGGACGAAACGATATCCCTTGCCTCTTATTTCTTTCAAAAAAATTCAAGTGTCAACATAGAACAACAGGAGTGTTGGGTTCAATTTTGGAATTTTTCGGGGTTCGTTTGGACATTTTTATACATTAACTAGGGTTTCCAGGCATTTTATGCACATAATTCAAATTGGAACTACATGCCCATTTACCAGCGCATATAAACTGGTTGACAAATCAAATATGTGTCCTTGGTTGCATGCTTAGGTCCCATGCAAGAAATGGGAATGAATTTCACACACCCTGCCACCGTCACTCGGCCGCAAACATTGAGATACCTGGTTTTTAAATTCTAGTAAATCCTAAACTCGTCTAAAATTCATGAAACTTGGCATGCTATCATGGAGCGGGATCAACATGTTGTGGTAAAAATTTTGTCCCATTTGGGGCAGGTTTGGTTATAAGCTTCTCAGAAACCAGAGCTTCTCTCAACAAGCATGATGGTTTCGTTAGGGAACGGGCCATCTATGGGGACGAAACGATATCCGTTGCCTCTTATTGCTTTCTAAAATTTTCAAGTGTCAACATAGAACAACAGGATTGTTGTGTTCAATTTTGGAAATTTTCAGGGTTCGTTTGGACATTTTTATACATTAACTGGGGTTTCCAGGCATTTTATGCGCATAATTCAAATTTGAACTACATGCACATTCTCCATTGCATATAAACTGGTTGAAAATTCAAATATGTGTCCTTGGTTACATGCTTAGGTCCCATGCAAGAAATGGGAATGAATTTCACACACCCTGCCACCGTCACTCGGCCGCAAACATTGAGATACCTGGTTTTTAAATTCTAGTAAATCCTAAACTCGTCTAAAATTCATGAAACTTGGCATGCTATCACGGAGCGGCGTCAACATGCTGTGGTAAAATTTTTGTCCCATTTGGGGCAGGTTTGGGTATAAGCTTCTCAGAAACCAGAGCTTCTCTCAACAAGCATGATGGTTTCGTTAGGGAACGGGCCATCTATGGGGACGAAACGATATCCGTTGCCTCTTATTGCTTTCTAAAATTTTCAAGTGTCAACATAGAACAACAGGATTGTTGTGTTCAATTTTGGAAATTTTCAGGGTTCGTTTGGACATTTTTATACATTAACTGGGGTTTCCAGTCATTTTATGCGCATAATTCAAATTTGAACTACATGCACATTCTCCATTGCATATAAACTGGTTGAAAATTCAAATATGTGTCCTTGGTTAGCAGCTTAGGTCCCATGCAAGAAATGGGAATGAATTTCACACACCCTGCCACCGTCACTCGGCCACAAACATTGAGATACCTGGTTTTTAAATTCTCGTAAATCCAAAACTCGTCTAAAATTCATGAAACTTGGCATGCTATCATGGAGCGGCATCAACATGCCGTGGTAATTTTTTTGTCCCATTTGGGGCAGGTTTGGGTATAAGCTTCTCAGAAACCAGAGCTTCTCACAACAAGCGTGATGGTTTCGATAGGGAACATGCCACCTTTAGGGACGAAACGATATCCGTTGCCTCTTATTTCTTTCAAAAAAATTCAAGTGTCAACATAGAACAACAGGAGTGTTGTGTTCAATTTCGGAATTTTTCGGGGTTCGTTTGGACATTTTTATACATTAACTGGGGTTTCCAGGCATTTTATGCACATAATTCAAATTTGAACTACATGCCCATTTACCAGCGCATATAAACTGGTTGACAAATCAAATATGTGTCCTTGGTTGCATGCTTAGGTCCCATGCAAGAAATGGGAATGAATTTCACACACCCTGCCACCGTCACTCGGCCGCAAACATTGAGATACCTGGTTTTCAAATTCTAGTAAATCCAAAACTCGTCAGAAATTCATGATACTTGGCATGCTATCATGGAGCGGGATCAACATGTTGTGGTAAAAATTTTGTCCCATTTGGGGCAGGTTTGGGTATAAGCTTCTCAGAAACCAGAGCTTCTCTCAACAAGCATGATGGTTTCGTTAGGGAACGGGCCATCTATGGGGACGAAACGATATCCGTTGCCTCTTATTGCTTTCTAAAATTTTCAAGTGTCAACATAGAACAACAGGATTGTTGTGTTCAATTTTGGAAATTTTCAGGGTTCGTTTGGACATTTTTATACATTAACTGGGGTTTCCAGGCATTTTATGCACATAATTCAAATTTGAACTACATGCACATTCTCCATTGCATATAAACTGGTTGAAAATTCAAATATGTGTCCTTGGTTACATGCTTAGGTCCCATGCAAGAAATGGGAATGAATTTCACACACCCTGCCACCGTCACTCGGCCGCAAACATTGAGATACCTGGTTTTTAAATTCTAGTAAATCCTAAACTCGTCTAAAATTCATGAAACTTGCCATGCCATCATGGAGCGGCGTCAACATGCCGTGGTAATATTTTTGTCCCATTTGGGGCAGGTTTGGGTATAAGCTTCTCAGAAACCAGAGCTTCTCACAACAAGCGTGATGGTTTCGGTAGGGAACATGCCACCTTTAGGGACGAAACGATATCCGTTGCCTCTTATTTCTTTCAAAAAAATTCAAGTGTCAACATAGAACAACAGGAGTGTTGTGTTCAATTTTGGAATTTTTCGGGGTTCGTTTGGACATTTTTATACATTAACTGGGGTTTCCAGGCATTTTATGCACATAATTCAAATTTGAACTACATGCCCATTTACCAGCGCATATAAACTGGTTGACAAATCAAATATGTGTCCTTGGTTGCATGCTTAGGTCCCATGCAAGAAATGGGAATGAATTTCACACACCCTGCCACCGTCACTCGCCCGCAAACATTGAGATACCTGGTTTTCAAATTCTAGTAAATCCAAAACTCGTCAGAAATTCATGAAACTTGGCATGCTATCATGGAGCGGGATCAACATGTTGTGGTAAAAATTTTGTCCCATTTGGGGCAGGTTTGGGTATAAGCTTCTCAGAAACCAGAGCTTCTCACAACAAGCATGATGGTTTCGTTAGGGAACGGGCCATCTATGGGGACGAAACGATATCCGTTGCCTCTTATTGCTTTCTAAAATTTTCAAGTGTCAACATAGAACAACAGGATTGTTGTGTTCAATTTTGGAAATTTTCAGGGTTCGTTTGGTCATTTTTATACATTAACTGGGGTTTCCAGGCATTTTATGCGCATAATTCAAATTTGAACTACATGCACATTCTCCATTGCATATAAACTGGTTGAAAATTCAAATATGTGTCCTTGGTTACATGCCTAGGTCCCATGCAAGAAATGGGAATGAATTTCACACACCCTGCCACCGTCACTCGGCCGCAAACATTGAGATACCTGGTTTTTAAATTCTAGTAAATCCTAAACTCGTCTAAAATTCATGAAACTTGCCATGTCATCACGGAGCGGCGTCAACATGCCATGGTAAAATTTTTGTCCCATTTGGGGCAGGTTTGGGTATAAGCTTCTCACAACAAGCGTGATGGTTTCGTTAGGAAAGAGGCCACCTTTGGGGACGAAACGATATCCGTTGCCTGTTATTGCTTTCTAAAATTTTCAAGTGTCAACATAGAACAACAAGAGTATTGTGTTCAATTTTGGAATTACTCGGGGTTCGTTTGGACATTTTTATACATTAACTGGGGTGTCCAGGCATTTTATGTGCATAATTCCAATTAGAACTACTTGCACATTCTCCAGTGCATATAAACTGGTTAAAAAATCACATATGTGTCCTAGGTTGCATGCTTAGGTCCCATGCAAGAAATGGGAATGAGTTTCAGACACCCTGCCACCGTCACTCGGCCGCAAACATTGAGATACCTGGTTTTTAAATTCTAGTAAATCCAAAACTCATCAGAAATTCATGAAACTTGGCATGCTATCATGGAGCGGCATCAACATGCCGTGGTAAATTTTTTGTCCCATTTGGGGCTGGTTTTGGTATAAGCTTCTTACAAACCAGAGCTTCTCACAACAAGCGTGATGGTTTCGGTAGGGAACATGCCACCTTTAGGGACGAAACGATATCCGTTGCCTCTTATTTCTTTCAAAAAGTATCGAGTGTCAACATAGAACAACAGGAGTGTTGTGTTCAATTTTGGAAATTTTCTGGGTTCGTTTGGACATTTTCATACATTAACTGGGGTTTCCAGGCATTTTATGCACATAATTGAAATTTCAACTACATGCACATTCTCCAGTGCTTAGAAACTGGTTGAAAATTCAAATATGTGTCCTTGGTTAGCAGCTTAGGTCCCATGCAAGAAATGGGAATGAATTTCACACACGCTGCCACCGTCACTCGGCCGCAAACATTGAGATGCCTGGTTTTTAAATTCTAGTAAATCCAAAACTCGTCTAAAATTCATGAAACTTGGCATGCTATCATGGAGCGGCATCAACATGCTGTGGTAAAAATTTTGTCCCATTTGGGGAAGGTTTGGGTATAAGCTTCTCACAAACCAGAGCTTCTTACAACAAGCATGATGGTTTCAGTAAGGAACATGCCACCTTTAGCGATGAAACGATATCCGTTGCATCTTATTTCTTTCAAAAAAATTCGAGTGTCAACATAGAACAAGAGGAGTGTTGTGTTCAATTTTGGAATTTTCCGGGGGTCGTTTGGACATTTTTATACATTAACTGGGTTTTCCAGGCATTTTATGCGCATAATTCAAATTTGAACTACATGCTTATTCTCAAGTGCATATAAACTGGTTGAAAAATCAAATATGTGTCCTTGGTTGCATGCTTAGGTCCCATGCAAGAAATGGGAATGAATTTCACACACCCTGCCACCGTCACTCGGCCGGAAACATTGAGATACCTGGTTTTTAAATTCTAGTTAATCCAAAACTCGTCTGAAGTTCATGAAACTTGGCATGCTATCATGGAGTGGCATCAACATGCCATGGTAAAAATTTTGTCCCATTTGGGGCAGGTTTGGGAATAAGCTTCTCAGAAACCAGTGCTTCTCACAACAAGTGTGATGGTTTCGGTAGAGAACGTGCCACCTTTGTGGACAAAACGATATCCGTTGCCTCTTATTGCTTTCAAAATCTTTCGAGTGTCAACAAAGAACAAAAGGAGTGTTGTGTTCAATTCTGGAATTTTTCGGGGTTCGTTTGGACATTTTTATACATTAACTTGGTTTTCCAGGCATTTTATGCGCATAATTCAAATTTGAACTACATGCACATTGTTGAGTGCATATAAACTGGTTGAAAAATCAAATATGTGTCCTTGGTTGCATGCTTAGGTCCCATGCAACAAGTGGGAATGAATTTCACACACCCTGCCACCGTCACTCGGCCGCAAACATTGAGATACCTGGTTTTTAAATTCTAGTAAATCCGAAACTCGTCAGAAATTCATGAAACTTGGCATGCTATCACGGAGCGGCGTCAACATGCCGTGGTAAAATTTTTGTCCCATTTGGGGCAGGTTTGGGTATAAGCTTCTCACAACAAGCGTGATGGTTTCGTTAGGAAACAGGCCACCTTTGGGGACGAAACGATATCCGTTGCCTGTTATTGCTTTCTAAAATTTTCAAGTGTCAACATAGAACAACAAGAGTATTGTGTTCAATTTTGGAATTGCTCGATGTTCGTTTGGACATTTTTATACATTAACTGGGGTTTCCAGGCATTTTATGTGCATAATTCAAATTAGAACTACTTGCACATTCTCCAGTGCATATAAACTGGTTAAAAAATCAAATATGTGTCCTAGGTTGCATGCTTAGGTCCCATGCAAGAAATGGGAACGAGTTTCAGACACCCTGCCACCGTCACACGGCCGCAAACATTGAGATACCTGGTTTTTGAATTCTAGTAAATCCAAAACTCGTCAGAAATTCATGAAACTTGGCATGCTATCATGGAGCGGCATCAACATGCCGTGGTAAATTTTTTGTCCCATTTGGGGCTGGTTTTGGTATAAGCTTCTCACAAACCAGAGCTTCTCACAACAAGCGTGATGGTTTCGGTAGGGAACATGCCACCTTTAGGGACGAAACGATATCCGTTGCCTCTTATTTCTTTCAAAAAGTTTCGAGTGTCAACGTAGAACAACAGGAGTGTTGTGTTAGATTTTGGAAATTTTCTGGGTTCGTTTGGACATTTTTATACATTATCTGGGGTTTCCAGGCATTTTATGCACATAATTGAAATTTGAACTACATGCACATTCTCCAGTGCATATAAACTGGTTGAAAATTCAAATATGTGTCCTAGGTTGCATGCTTAGGTCCCATGCAAGAAATGGGAATGAGTTTCAAACACCCTGCCACCGTCACTCGGCCCCAAACATTGAGATACCTGGTTTTTAAATCTAGTAAATCCAAAACTCGTCAAAAATTCATGAAACTTGGCATGATATCATGGAGCGGCATCAACATGCCGTGGTAAATTTTTTGTCCCATTTGGGGCTGGTTTTGGTATAAGCTTCTCACAAACCAGAGCTTCTCACAACAAGCGTGATGGTTTCGGTAGGGAACATGCCACCTTTAGGGACGAAACGATATCCGTTGCCTCTTATTTCTTTCAAAAAGTTTCGAGTGTCAACATAGAACAACAAGAGTGTTGTGTTCAATTTTGGAAATTTTTGGGGTTCGTTTGGACATTTTTATACATTAACTGGGGTTTCCAGGCATTTTATGCACATAATTCAAATTTGAACTACATGCTCATTTACCAGCGCATATAAACTGGTTGACAAATCAAATATGTGTCCTTGGTTGCATGCTTAGGTCCCATGCAAGAAATGGGAATGAATTTCACACACCCTGCCACCGTCACTCGGCCGCAAACATTGAGATACCTGGTTTAAAAATTCTAGTAAATCCAAAACGCGTCTAAAATTCATGAAACTTGGCATGCTATCATCGAGCGGCATCAACATGCCGTGGTAATTTTTTTGTCCCATTTGGGGCAGGTTTG